>NC_068367.1:5647407-5839043 GCF_020536995.1 Dreissena polymorpha | reverse complement strand
CTCTTTAACTCTCACGGTCCCTCTTTAACTCTCACGGTCCCCTCTCTTTAACTCTCACGGTAACAACTCTTTAACTCTCGCGTTCTCCCTCTTTAACTCTCACCGTCCCTCTTTAACTCTCACGGTCCCTCTTTAACTCTCACGGTCCCTCTAACTCTCACTGGTCCCTCTTTTAACTCTCACGGTCCCTCTTTAACTCTCACGGGTCCCTCTTTAACTCTCACGGTCCCTCTTTAACTCTCACGGTCCCTCTTTAACGTTCTGATATTGTTGTGGGAAATAGTCATGGAATATATCGTCATACAAAAAAAATAAAAACTAGCATTCGTATCTTGTGGAATCTAACTTAAATTGCCAGACCACATCTAGCATTGAAAGGTTGGCTATTGCTTGAAGGAAAATGATTTTTTTATGAGTTGAATTTATTTTTTTACGAAATATTCATTGAATTTGAGGTATTTATATGACTTTAAGGTAGAAAGACAGGTTTTCTCTCAGACATAAAATCACTGATGATGTTTCTCAGATATTAAATGACTCATTTTTCTCTGACATAAAATGACTGGCTTTTTGTTGGTCTATGACATAAAATATCTCATATTTATCTGACACTTTATGATGACGTTTCTCTGATATTTAATGATTTATGTTTCTCAGCCATTTATTGTCAAATTGCAGGTATACTTAATGTAATTTGGCCATAGTGTACATATATATATATAACAACAATCCTCTTTTTTTAAATAGCGGGGTTTAACTTTAGAGAACTATTATCCTACACACAAAAAATATTTATTTCTATTGTCAAATCATAAAGAATATATTTCACAATTTCATCACTTGAACATTCTCTAAATTTTACATGTTTTCCGATTCACACTTTATCTCTGTTTTTCAGAGTAGTCACCATGTTATTGAACTAAGAGTCTCAACAATATTGTGAACTGATACTAGAAAGTGCTACATTTACTATGGTTATGAAGGTTCTTAGCATCTCCTATCCTCTGGTTTTGTGCATTGGTTGCTGGATCTGACCTAATTTGGATCACTTAAGAATTTAAAATCATTTGATCTGTTTATGAATTGTAGGAAAAATTACCACAATTTTGAATAAATGTTACAATAAAATAATCCATTCCAACGTCAGTAGTACAACTCACAATCAATACAAGCCCTTATTTTAACAGCCTATCTGCTTGCGTACAACTCTTATTATTTTTCAGTTTCATCTTTGTCGAACAGCATATTGTTGAAGTTTGGCCAAACAATTATTGCATTTTTTTACTTGATGAAAGAAATCAAACTTTATTAAGAATCAAATTAATGACAGCCATTTGTCTATTACCTAATTTGTCCACTTTTTTACAATAAATAAGTGCAGTCATGAATATTCAAGAAGTGCCGTCATGAATATTCAAGAAGTGCAGTCATGAATATTCAAGAAGTGCAGTAATGAATATTCAAAAGTGCAGTCATGAATATTCAAGAAGTGCAGTCATGAATATTCAAGAAGTGCAGTCATGAATATTAAAGAAGTAGAGGTCATGAGTATTCAAGAAGTGCAGTCATAAATGTTCAAAAAGTGCAGTCATGAATATTCAAAAAGTGCAGACATGAATATTCAATAAGTGCAGTCATGAATATCAAAAAGTGCAGTCATGAATGTTCAAAAAGTGCAGTCATGAATATTTAAGAAGTAGAGTCATGAGTATTCAATAATATTCAAAAGGTGCAGTTATGGATATCCAAGAAGTGCAGTCATGAAGTAGAGTCATGAGTATTCAAAAAGTGCAGTCATGAATATTCAAAAAATGCAGTCATGAATATTCAATAAGTATAGTCATGAATATTCATTCAAGTTATTTTGAATACTGAGTGGGTTCATCTGGTTATGAACAAGAGGGGTCAAATGCCCTTGTAGGCTCACCTGATATCACAAGAAACTTCACTGATCTTATCTGCTGTGTGACATTGTGTCATAAATGTGACTTCTGACTAGCTTTTGTATCCCTTATGATCTAAGCAAGTGTCATGATGATTGGACAAAATATTTCACTTCTTGATTAAAACTAGCTTTTTCTTTAATTTGACCAAATTATGACCCCACAATGACCCAGTTTTTAACAGGGTCCAGACTTCATCGTGACAAATGTTTTGACAAAGTTTCATGAAGATTTGGCAATAAATGAGTTCTCTACGAGTATTAACAAGGTAGAAGTTGAGAACATACAACAGAAAATGCAAGACGGACAACAGATAAAAGGTGATCACGAAAAGTCAACATGAGCATGTCCAGCTCAGGTGTGCTAAAAATAGACCTTATGAGCGAAATAAGCAATATTAGACCTTATGAGCGAAATAAGCAATCATAGTGCAGCACTTAGGTTGAAGAGAAAAAAGCTGTAATAATAGGAACAATACACACAAGTATTTTCATTATTTTTTACCTCTCAGTTCCACTTGAACATTTCATAAACAAAGATAATAAGCAACAAGGTGGACAAAACAAGTAATGGCAACAAATATACGAGCCAAGTTCTGGGAAAACAGGGCCTAATTCATTTGCGTGTCGTCCCACATTTGATGGTGTTTTTTTAAAAAGAAGTCACATCTAAACAAAAATCAAGTCATGGTGGAAATTTGTGTGCCTGATTAGTTTGTGCAGACTTCACAGGCTAATATGGGGACATTTTTTTACACAAATGCATTAGACCCAGCTTTCCCAAAATGAGGCTCATCATATTACATGATTTCGTAATCTCTAGAATTGAGTGCATATCAATGACTACAAAACTTGTGGTATCAAGTTGAAAAAATACAAACTTTGTATGCAATAAAATCAATAAAGAGGTAAATGAATTCTCTTCCCATACAAAATGAACCTGCAGATATATTTAACATTCATTTCAGTGAATTTGGAGCAAAAGTGCTTGAAAAGCAGCATAACAGATCTTACTTTAAGTAATCCCAACTTAAGCAGCAAAGAGAACGCAGAAAAAATCATGGTCAACATTTTCAGCAGCCAACTACTGTGTTTGTTTAAACTTTACGAAAATTTACAAAATTGAAACATAGATTGAAATCGTAATGACACGGCAATAAATAAATAAAGAAAACAAACAACACAGCTTCATAAGAACATAACAATATGCAAATCGGTACAGTGTACACAATTTAATTTGTTTTGTTTCTACCTGTGTTAAACACAATAACAGCAACATAGCACATACCCAGTCAATGCTGGGGAAGAAAATTAATCTTGAACAATCTATCATGAATTATGTTAAAAAAAAATACATTTAGATCATGAGAAAGATCCCTAAACTGGTCAAGCTAATGTAATTAACTCTCTATTTCCTTCAAACACTATGCTTCTTAACATACTGTTAGTTCATTATTATTTGTTGGAAATTAATGTTTTGTTGATTTCATTGTATTTCCACCAATTTTACACAACACATCTAAATGATGACACATATTCCTCTTTTTTTCAAAATCAGAAATCCAAGAATTTATTTAAGTGTCAACAAAAGAGTCATATTTTGAAAAACCACAAAATTTCATGCCAACGAAAATACCAGTAAACGATTTTACAGTACCTTATTCTTCTTAATTAGTTTGTTATTCTTTGCATAAGTTTGCACCATTATCTGTATGGTAATTTCAGAACACTCATAAAAATGTACAAAAAGTAGTATCAAGAGTAAGTAATTAAGAAGCTGATTAAAACATTATTCATTTGTAACTCTTTATAATTAAACACAAAAACGAAATTAATTTATAAAGAGTATTTGCACATAGTTTAAAATATAAGAGTCTCTTTACCCTTGGGAATTTTTTTTTTCAGCTTAGAAAGCTGTCTTTAATTTAATCAAACATATAGTTAACATCTTCAGATGTGTGGTAACATATACACTCAAATAAACTAATAAATGCTCTTTAAACAGAACAATCTAACTGAAAAAACAAATTAGAAACAATAAATAACACAATTGTATTTTTTGTTCGTGAAGATGTCTACCAGACAAGACTTAGTGTGAAAAACATTTGAATGAAACTTTTTATTTAGCATTTGAATGGCAATATTCATCATTATTTATAAATCATATTAAACATTGATAAAACACCAACTTAATGTGAGAAAAGCTGATTTACAGAATTATATGTGTAACTTAATGCACGAAAGCACACCATTTGTATGCAATACAGTCTACCACATCACCTCCACAATGAATACCAAAAAGTACAAACTGCTGAAGGTCATTCACGAGGTCAAGGTCAGGTATAGGAAGTGTGACCCACATTCCGACTATAACCAGGATCACTGCCGGCGTAACTTTCAGCATATTGCATCCATCCAGAGTTAAAACCTATATTAAAATTGGTCAGCACAAATAAACGTATGTCAATCCGGTTCAGACTTCTGGAATCTGGGTCAAGGTTGTGTTGGTACTCTCGGGCTCCAACGCTGCGTCAGTTGGAACAGGGGTCATGCGACGCAAAGATGGAGACAATTTAGACTGCACTGTCTGGAAATAGTTCTGAAAACACAAGACATCATTTGAGTTGTGTTCTCAGCAAACAGGGCATAATGCATGTGCGAAGTGTCGTCCCAGATTAGCCTGTGCAGTCTGCACAGGCTAATCAGGGACGACACTTTCCGCTTTTATGTTTTTTTTAGTTTCAAGGAAGTCCCTCCTTACCTTAAATCAAGTTTAGGCTGAAAGTGTTGCGGACTGCAAAGGTTTATCTGGGACCACACTTTACGCAGATGCATTATGCCCAGTTTTCTCAGAACACGACTCATTTTAATAGATATGGTGGCATGTAGTGAACATGAAAAAAAGAATTTTTGTTTTATGTAGCGCTCATTATTGATTTAAGTGTTAATATGTTATAATAGGATAACCTATAGACTAGTCATAATCTACAGACTAATTAACCCTTTATATCTTAGATACGTATTTTGATGCATTTGTAGATCCTTAGAAAGCTAAATTTAATTAAAGGCCTTTCTTACTAGATCCAAGTTTTAAAGGTTTCAGTCCCAACCTTTAGATACTGATGAGCAGCAAACAGCATAAAACCTTAACAGACTGCGTGTTACTCGCAGGCTGTTCTGGTTTTATGCTGGTTGCAAAAGCCATTTTCACTTTGCTTCTTATGGGGGAAAGGGTTAAGATTTTCATTGATTGTATGGGACAAAGGCAATTATAGCACTGGTGGGGATTACTCTATTACCTGTGAGAGGACGTCCCCGTTCACCCTGCGCACCTTGTAAAGGTGTCTGTAGCGAGACTGGTGCGGATTTTCCCGGGGCTTCTCCTTAGTCCGTGCTGCTCGCTTCAACCGGAACTCACGGCAACGCCGGTTCTGCATCACTAAAGAGAGGAAACAGATAGAATAGAGAAGTCAGTTTAACCCTTCACCACTCAGATACACACTTTGACGCATTTGTAGTCTCTTCGAAAATCAAATTAATTGAAGGCCTTTCTTACTAGATTCAAGTGTTAAAGTCGTCATTTCCATACGTAAGGTACGAATGAGCAACAAACAGCATAAAACCTGAACAGACTGCCAGTAACGCACAGGGTATTCTGGTTTCATGCTGGTTGCATAGATCATGAAGTTTGCTTTTGAGCGGGAAAAGGTAAAACTCCGGATATTGTTTAAGGATTATTACCAATTTATTCAAAATCACCAACATTACCATGCTGTTTTGTAGACAGTTTTTAAACCCCAAATTTTAACATGAATGTATTTATTACTGTTTAATATAAACATGACTGATATGTGCAAAAGCTTTTATGTTGTTTGCCAGAATGGGAAGGTAATTATTAAACCACTGTTCAAAAGTTAGGAATTGAGAGAGGGATTGTCAAGAAATTAATTCCTATAAGGAAGGCAACTCTTAAATATATATCAGGTTTTTTTTTCCTTCTTTGGGACCCGCCGAAAATCGGCCCTTTCCCCTCGGATTTTTTTTCCCCTCAGCTTGTAAATTTTTCCCTAGATTTCATTTTCCCCTAAAAAAAAAAAAAAAAAAAAAAAAATTTTTTTTTTTTTTTTTTTTTTACCTTTAAATATTTAAGTAAACCTGATCCACTATAGAAACTAGAAAAATCTTGCATAATTAAATTATCTGTTGCCTTGAATTTGTTTTAAAAACAGTAAAATATGTTAAATTGATTATTTTAGACTTTGCTTATTTTCCCCAAAATCCAGCTTTTCGCACAATTTTCTTCCCCAAAATTCGACGTTTCGCGCGATTTTTTTCCCCTCAAAAAAGGCCAGGCCCTTTCCCCAAAATCAGATAAAAACCCCTGTATATATATATAAATTATCTCTCTTTGATGGCTATATATATATATATATAGCCATCAAAGAGAGATAATTTATTTATATTTATGTTACCAGAGATAGGATGATCAATATCTGAATATCCAAAAATAAGGAATATGGAAGAAGAGGATTTCATTCATGACCATAATAAGATAACACATACACAAATATAAGTTACTTCAAATATGAAAATAAGAACTGGCAAACTGAAAAGTCATCTTGAAAGAATGAATAAACATGTACCAATTACAAAAAATGCCATACAACACAAGTTGTTCAATCAATAAATTATTTCTCACTCTATGGTTGAATATGTCAAAATATTAATATTTGAACATCATACCAACACATGGTTGTACTATCTTATTTACTTCAAATCCTTAACATTAAGAAACATAAAACATTACCTCAACATCAGTGTACTCACCATTTCTATGATTGAATCCTTTGCCAGTAATCTTCCACTGAGTGACGGCCCCAACAAAGGAGCAGAACGGCCAGCAGCCGAGTATGACCCACGTGTACCAGCACAGCGGGGGAGACAACTCCGCCTTACAACGGTCCTTCAGGTAGAACATCAGCATGAACTGCTCGATGAAGTAGTCAATACACGAGATCATGAGTATACCACCGAACACACTGCTACCCAGAATTGTTCCCGCTTTTTGGAATCGTAAAGTGACCAGAGCGAAAATGATTCCCGTACCCACTAGAACTCCAATGGGTATCCACAAAGTCTGCGGATGAATAAACTGTTCCAGTAGAATGAGAACACAGACGGCAACGGAGACCCCGAGATTGAACCCGGTGATGAACAGACCCACGTATTGCACGAGCATGGTCAGTAGGCCACAAAGAATGCCCGCACCGAGCGCAATGCCCGCGTTGATGAGAGGCGTGAACGTGCGCTCCTCCATACAGATCAGATAGACTAGAATGGCACCGAACAGGAAACCAGTCAGGAACATCACCATCTTGAAACAGCGGTACCCTGCAACAGACAAGCGGGATACTAAATTATCATAGCGGTACCCTGCAACAGACAAGCTGGATACTAAATTATGTGACAAACATAATAAAGCAGAATATGCATATGAATCTGATTTTACACAGATCCACTAACATATAAATCATATCATGTTTGTCTCTTTCCATTTTCGAACGATACTCATCTTAAATGCATTAACTTTGTGAGTAACGGTAGACTAACTCCAATTTCCCAACACTGATTTCCGTGATGCACATTCACTGTGAAGATTTGTAATGAATGTTTGTTGTTTTTATCTCAAACATTATATTTTGCGTTAATTGACACACGCATTAAATTATTCCGTAATAACCATATGATATCCGTTGTTAATTTTAATGTTATTTATCATTTTCGCCACGCATCGCATATTTCTCGTCTGCTTGCCGCCATCTTGGGCGTGTGTAAAAACAGGCGTTTACAATCGGGATACATCGACTATCGTCGGTATCCTCCGCAATATAGAGAGAGATGTGGATAGCAACGTAAAATCGTATTCGGCTAAATTCGCGAAAAATACGTAAGTCAGTTGTTGTCCGGCGACGATTCGCGACTCGATCGGCACTCATTCGAAATTATTGCTAAACTACATTGTAATCTTATTGGCTTTATTGGGAAAATTTTGTCTTTTTTTGGGAAATTTTAATCAAATTTTTGGGAAAAAACGTCATTTTTTGCAATTGGGAAGCAGCCGAATATCGGCTGTAATTTCTGGCAAAAAAAATCACTGTAGCGGTACCCTGCAACAGACAAGGGGGATACTAAATTACCATAGCAGTACCCTGCAACAGACAAGCGGGATACTATTACAATAGCGGACCCTGCAACAGACAAGCGGGATACTAAATTACCATAGCGGTACCCTGCAACAGACAAGCGGGATACAAAATTACCATAGCGGTACCCTGCAACAGACAAGCGGGATACTAAATTACCATAGCGGTACCCTGCAACAGACAAGCGGGATACTAAATTACCATAGCGGTACCCTGCAACAGACAAGCGGTATACTAAATTATCATAGCCGTACCCTGCAACAGACAAACGGGATACTAAATTACCATAGCGATACCCTGCAACAGACAAGTGGGATGCTAAATTACCATAGTGGTACCCTGCAACAGACAAGTGGGATACAAAATTACCATAGCGGTACCCTGCAACAGACAAGCGGGATACTAAATTACCATAGCGGTACCCTGCAACAGACAAGCGGGATACTAAATTACCATAGCAGTACCCTGCAACATACAAGTAGTATACTAAATTATCATAGCGGTACCCTGCAACAGACAAGCGGGATACTAAATTACCATAGCGGTACCCTGCAACAGACAAGTGGGATGCTAAATTACCATAGCGGTACCCTGCAACAGACAAGTGGAATTCTAAATTACCATAGCGGTACCCTGCAACAGACAAGCGGGATACTATTACCATTGCGGACCCTGCAACAGACAAGCAGGATACTAAATTACCATAGCGGTACCCTGCAACACACAAGCGGGATACTAAATTACCATAGCGGTACCCTGCAACAGACAAGCGGGATACAATATTACCATAGCGGTACCCTGCAACAGACAAGCGGGATACTAAATTACCATAGCGGTACCCTGCAACAGACAAGCGGGGTACTAAATTACCATAGCGGTACCCTGCAACAGACAAGCGGTATACTAAACTATCATAGCGGTACCCTGCAACAGACAAGTGGGATACTAAATTACCATAGCGGTACCCTGCAACAGACAAGCGGGATACTAAATTACCATAGCGGTACCCTGCAACAGACAAGTGGGATACTAAATTACCATAGCGGTACCCTGCAACAGACAAGCGGGATACTAAATTACCATAGCGGTACCCTGCAACAGACAAGTGGGATACTAAATTACCATAGCGGTACCCTGCAACAGACAAGCGGGATACTAAATTACCATTTAATATGAGCCTCGCTCTGGAAACACGGAGCTTAATGCATGTGTGTAAAATGTTGACCCAGATAAGCCTGTGTAGTCAGCACAGGCTTATGATGGACAACACTTTCTGCCCACAATGGATTTAGGAGTTGTTCAAACGAAAAATTCCATAAAAGTCAAAGTGTTGTTCCTAATTAGCACATGCTGGGAAAACACTTTTATCACATGGATTAACCCCCAAACATGGAAAGCATTGCTAAACAACTTTATTCTACCATACAAACAATCAAGGAAGCTATTTTAATATACCCTCATAAAGGACAGTTTAAATATATGATTATGCTGGTTACATTCCATAAGCATTGAGTTTTTAAAATGCAAAAGGTAAATTTCCAATAATTATAACTGGCCTATGAGTCAGCAATCATTCACAGGAGTTTAATAAAACGGTCTCCAGGTGAAGTGCTTATACATGTATGCAGGGTTTATTCCACTACTTTGAGAATGGGGCCAGGTTTCTTTGGATTGTAAAAAAATCACAGCATTAAAATTGGGACATTGGGGTTGCTGTTGTTTAGCTAACAAATGTTTCAAATTGAGAGTAAAAATGTTTTCAATATTAATATATTTACTAAGGTTCAACACATAGAGATGGATGGGAGATGAACTAAATGGCCCAGGATTTAAATGAAACAAAAAACACTGGTAATATGTATATATTTTATATGTATCAGGCAGGGGAAAAAGTATTGATGTGACATTTGTTTAAGCTCATGAAGATTCTATTGGGAAGAATGTGTCATAAATGTATTTTTAAAGTCAAGATTAAGCAAAATATGTACTTGTATTCATTTGGGACACCTGGACATTGTAAGTGATCAACGTAAATGTGTGGTATGCAACCTAAATGTGTGGTATGCAACCTAAATGTGTGGTATGCAACCGAAATGTGTGGTATGCAACCTAATTGAGCCTCACTCTGTGAAAAAGGGGTTTAATGCATGTGCTAATCTGGGAAGACACTTTTAGCCTATACTGGATTTTTGTAAAGAAGGGTCTGAGCCCACTGCACAGGCTAATCTGGGACGACACTTTACGCACATGCATTAAACCCCTTTTTACAGTGAGGCTCAAATAATATCAAGAATGAATATCACTTAATTTGTTCTTTAATGCCCATTTAGAAGCAAAGTGAAAATGGGTATGTGCAAACAGCATAAAAACCAGAACAGCCGGCGACTAACTCGTAGTCTGTGCAGGGTTTATTCTGTTTGCTGCTCATCAGTATCTAAGGGTTGGAACTGAAACCTTTAAAACTTGGATCTAGTAAAAAAGGCCTTTAATATAATTTAGCTTTCTAAGGGAATACAAATGCATGAAAATACGTATCTAAGTGTAAAGAGTTAAATGCCCTTATTATGCTGGTGTTAGGATAACAGTTATTCCAAAGTAGTTTAGAAACCTTCAAAATATGTTGTCAAACTACTTAAAAGCTCTAAAAAAATTGTGTTCAGAAAAACAGGCATGTTTATTAATAAGTGTTTACAAAAAAAGTGAATATGTCAAAAATATGTAGTATAAAATAAGAAAAAAATTTTTAACAAAGAAAATAAGTACAAATAAGTGCAGTTATTAAACTATTGACTTGACAATGTGTGGTCACTATCTATATTATTCTCATCTA
This sequence comes from Dreissena polymorpha, assembly GCF_020536995.1. Lineage (NCBI taxonomy): Eukaryota > Metazoa > Mollusca > Bivalvia > Myida > Dreissenidae > Dreissena > Dreissena polymorpha. The sequence continues at coordinate 5,828,068 of NC_068367.1, read as the reverse complement.
TGTCAGTCATTCCGACAAAACATATTTATTTGCTGTCAGAGTGTCTATTTGAATTGATCATTCTTCAAGATGATGTATCTGTTTTGTATTTACTTTAACACATGTTGTTGTAGATGTATGTTAATAACGATTATCTCTATATGCAGCGATTTTTGCCCAATTGGGAAAAGTACTGGTACCAACCCAATTGTGAAAATTGTGTGTGAAAAACCCTAAAATTGGGAAAATTTGCATCGAGAAATCTTCATATTGGGAAAATTGGTGTTATTAATTTAATTTGTTGCTCCCAAATACTTTAAAATTGATAACTAAGTGTTGTCAAGTTGTCTGTACTATATTTACTTAGGTTCAAGTCATAGAGCTGCATAGGGAAACTTACTTAATGTTATTTAAATTTAAAACAATTTTTTTTTTAAACCTTCAATTGGGATTATTGGGAAATTTATAGTTTTTTCCTAACTGGCAAAGTGCCGTTTACCGGTACTTTATAAAGAAGGAAAAAAATCGCTATGGTTAAGTCAAAATAAAGTTTTCTTTTCTGTTCTGCATTATTTCTGTATTTAGGATGAAACACTTTCTTTGACCATCCCAATTAATTGAAAACACAAAAAGGAATACCATTATGCTGTCTGTTTATTTGTTAAAAGCACCACTTCTGGTTTGATAGCCCTTGAAACACAAGGAGAGTGCATTCTTGACATGAAACATTCACTGTATTATCTAACATCACAGCCGTCCTAAATCAACTTACATTATCACTAATAGCTTTCCCATGTAATTGACAGCCAATCTGTCATTTTAGGCTTGGATTAATTAGTCAGCAATTAGATGGAAAATAGAGCTTTACAGCTAGGTATGTAAATGTAACACAATCAGTCATGTGGTATATACATAAGGTAACTTACAGACTGGTCAAGCTTTTACTGTAAATCATTTTCGACAGGGAGGTGATGAACACCTTTGTCTATTTTATGGTGATAGAAAAGTATGTATGGGCTAGGCATTGTGAAAAGGGGGTTTAATGCATAAGCATTAAGTGTTGTTAAAGATAAGCCTGTGCAGTCTGCACAGGCTAATCAGGGATGACACTTTCCGCTTTTATAATATTATTCTTTTACAGGATGACTGTTTTTGACCAAAATCCAGTTTTGGCAAAAAGTCACAGGCTAATCTAGGATAACACTTTACACACATGCATTAAACTCCCCTTTTACATAGAACGGCCCATATTTTTTATAACAGGGAAATCCTCTTTCACTTTTTTCTAGAGGATTGTGGTTGCGCCATCCCATATTTTATCATACATTACACATCAAACACTTAAACAGTAATTGTCACATGAATGACATCAAAGAGTTTTTGCTACTCATTGATTGCTATTGATTGATATTAATTGCTTGTATATGGAAGAAAATCAATGGTTTCCCTCGGCAACTTAAATATTGGTGTTGTTTCCAACTGAAAAACCCCGAAACTTGTGTAACTTCGTGGTGGATTTTTTTTATGCTGAAAGGGACCTTTATGAAAAAATTTACAAAATTATTTAAAAAATATTCAGATTTGCAAATTTTCGTTGTTGTTTTTTTGCAAGTAAACAGTAACACTGAACATTTACCATGCTCTAAAATATCCATTATAGGCATCTTTTCATGATTTAAAAACCTGAAAATTATCAATCGTTACAAACGCGAAATGATTGTATAATTTGGAAAGTTCTGTTGTTATCGCTTTTTTTTTGTTACACGATGATTGCTTAATACAGTGTAAAATACCATCCGTAATTATGTCAGAACGGATGGTCCGGTTAAAGAGTTAGTCTTTTACTCCAAGGGTCAGTGGCTCGAGCCTTAGAGTGTATTACTTTTTTTTCTTTCTTTAATTTATTTTTTAATGGAACTCTATAGTTCCAATGATTACATTTATAAATTTAAAGCATTTAATGACAAACTTGAAAATATGAAAAAAATTGTGACAAGGTCCTTTTAAGGTTATAATTGCTTGTTATATAAATTTGACATTTGAAAATACAAAATCTTTCTGGAAATGGCAAGGTGCAAAGCCCCAACAGACAGGTAACATGATTATTCAGATTATTTGATCTGTCAAGAATTTGTTGATTTGCAAAGTCCAAAGAATTTCTTAATTCCTTACATCCAAAGATTTTTTAAAGTAGGAAATCTAAAGAATTTCTTAATTAACTTGATCCAAAGAATGTCTTGATAACCTAAATCCAAAGAATTTCTTAATTAACAACATCCAAAGCAATTGTTACTGTGACACTTTCAATTAAAATGTAAATAATGGTCTTTTCATTTCCATAGGATTTTTCCTAATACATGTATTAATTAAATTGCAAAGAATTTCACACCTTTTGTTTTGACAAATCCGACGGGACCTCAGGGCAGAGGTGTGTGTGTGATTGATAACCAGTATAATATTTATTATTATGCTTTATATTATATTTGCTGCATGTATACACTGATAAATAAACAATAATAACCAATAATAAGGTAAGTTTATAATGTTTTGAAATGGAAAAGGATGCACCTTTAAACATGTTACATGTACTGTGACTCAAACAAACTTTCCTGAGGAAGGTTGTAATGTTCTATCTCAGTGTCACACCTGGTATTGATCACATCAACAAGAAAATATATGGGCTGTGCTCTGTGAAAAGGGGGTTTAATGCATGTGCCTAAAGTGTCGTCCCAGATTAGCATGTGCACTTCGCACAGGCTAATCAGGGACAACAATTTCAGCCTAAACTTACTATTTGCTAAGAAGATACTTTTTTAAACAAAAGACTGCACAAGCTAATCTGGGACAAATGCTTCAAACCCCCTTTACACAGAGCATGTCCCATATTTTTAGGGAAATCTATGATCATGTTTTTATGATTTTTTATGGAAATGCCTTGAAAATGAAGTTTTTTTTTGTCTTTAATGATGACAGAGATTTATTTAGATAGGCTTTCATTTTTTAAAGAGAAACAAATATTTTTTTTTTATCGTTAAGAAATTAGATGCTGTTGTTGTTTACATTTTAGGCCTTGTATACACCGTTGGCTAAAATGCAAACCTGAAAACTGCCCCACATCCTAGCAGTCCTGAGGTTTCAAATGAACCGGAATCATTTTCAAAATAAAAAAATAGTTCATTAATTATCACAAAGGTTCTTGTTTATTTTAAGGAAGATAATTGTACAAAGTATGAGAGTTTTGTAATGTTCACAGGGCTTTACTAAAGAAATATAAGGACATTTGACCCGCCCTCATTGCACCCAAGTTTTTAACCGAAAGGAACCATTTTCAAACGTAGCGGAGATAGCATTAACAAATGTTCTTCTCAAGTTTCAAGAAGATTGAACATAAAAAATGTAACTTCAAGAATGTTCACAATGTTTCAATATAGCCATGTAAAGAAAACTGCCCTGACCCCTATAAATTATATTTTCAATGAACCAGAATAATGTTTGAAGAACTAGGCCAAGACACCATTACAACAAATGTTGTCTGTATTTTTCAAGAAGATTGGGCAAAAATATGACCTCTAGAGTTTTGACAAGCTATTCTTTAAGTTTGATCATGTGACTTATATTTTGACCTCAAGTGGTCCTGTTTCCAATTGAGATATCAATACTTGAAAAAATGTTCTGACCACGTTTCACATCGTCGGATACCCACGACTTATTAATTCCTTACTCTCCAGCATAAGCCGTGGGACAATATAAGCAATACACGCAGTTTTGACCTTAACTGTAACCTTTCAGTAGACCAACGAAATCGCAGTTTACAAAAAGAATTTCGCTTTGGAGGTTTCAATGCTTCGCCTGGATAATTGCGATTTGATACACCAAGCTTTTCCATCCACCTGTCCGAGTGATTAAAAAGACATCGCGTCCATGTAAGAGACTAGAGATACTTTTACTCTGATAGTCGTTTAGATTCTCAATTTTAAAGTATACGCATGCACGACGAAATTCCATTCCTACGGACGCCGCAATTTTGACAACAAACCCGAAGTATCTATAGTACGAGTTGTATCATTGGTAAAAAATATCCTCATGAAACCGTGAGACATCCAATGAATTTACTGGATTTGACACACCCTAAAACGGTGAAAAGAGCTCGTTATGTCCCACGGGTCGATAAAAGGAGAGTAACGGAATTGGTCGAACGTGGTAATCCGAAGATGCATGTTTCATAGACATTGGCAAATAAATGTGATCTCAAAGTTCCCATTAGTAACAACAGCAGACAATATTTGTAATCACAAGTTCATCATGAGCATCGTTGTGCTCAAGTGAAATAAAAAAAGGCCAGTGATTCCTGAATTTTCAGTGCCAAAATGGCCTATTTCCTTGTTATAAGTTACATTAAATAAACTTTACTCACCGAAAAAAGTGTATAAAATCCCAAACAGGAAACAAATAGCACAGGTCACTGATGTGGGGATATCATAGTTAGTGTTAATGACATCACATGACGTGACATTCCACAGTTTCCCAGGTGACAGCGTAGTGGTCATATTCAACATGAGCACTGTATACGCCTCCGATGTCATGTCGGGGTGTTTTAGACGTGCATCAAACTCCAGGCTACTTAATTCCGGTTCTGCCATTTTACTTGTAGGTTCAAATGGCTTTTGTAGAATGAGCACTATTGTCTTAATGGTTCTTCTGCTAAGAAGATTTTCAGCAACCAAATAATGAGGGGTGGATGCATTTCTGTTCAAAGGCTGTCAAGTCTGAAATGAAAAACATCACATTTCTGAAAAAGTTGTTGAATAAAAATTGAGCTTTTCTCTGGGAAAACAACATTGACTGCAAAGGTTCATCAGGAAGGGCACATTCGCTTCTATCGTCTTTTTAAAGTTGTTTCTTAGTGAAAATCCAGTTTCACATATAGTGTTGTCCCAGATTAGCCTTTGCAGACTGCACACACTGATCTACGACGCAGTCCGCACAGGCTTATCATGGACAACACTTTCCGCTTTCATGATATTTTTCGTTTCAAGTAGCTCCTTAGCAAAAATCTAGTTTAAGCCGAAAAGTGTCGTCCATGATTAGCCTGTGCCTACTTCACAGACTTATCTGGGATAACACTTAGCACACATGCATTAAACCCCCTTTTCACAGAGCGCAGCTCAAAATACAAGACTATGGACTCTTGGAACTAGTTCTATCACTCTTCTGATGAAAGATACTCTGAGAAATAAAATCTGTCAAATGCCAACACTATGAATTAAACCCAACTGCTACTATTCCGAAGAAAATTCACACAAAATTACTTGCTTATATTGTTTATAGTATTGAAAGAGAATGCAACAACAGTTATTGTGTTGCTGTTTAAAGTTCACATAATTTTCTGGTCATTTTATACTTTTTATCATTTCACTTACAAATCATAACTATGCAAACAATACAATTTGAACTAATCCAATGAGCAATTCCAAGACATAAATATATCAGATGTGATCATACAGAATCTTAAATCTGTTAAAACACAAGATGAATTGACAGGAATCTTTTGATAAACTTACATCCATAGACAACAATGCATAACACTTGATACCTGCTTTGATAAACTTACATCCATAGACAACAATACATGACAATTGGTACCTGCTTTGATAAACTTGCATCCAAAGACAACCTAACACTTGATACCTGCTTTGAAATAAGAGATGTGATTTAAAATTGACAATTTATCCCTTTATATATATGTGTCTCATATATGAAGAGACTGAGTGACAGACATAGAAAGAAGACAATCTGACATGTTTGTATTTAATGGGGATGTGCTAAAGCCTATTCTGATTTAATTATCAATCCCATTTAATCATTAACAATAACAACTCAATCAAATAGGAACCTTTCCTTTAATCCTCAGATCAATACCATGTGCAATAAACGTAACACAAACATTACACATTATCCAAGCACAGTAAAGTACATAAATACATCCATAAACATGAAGTGTATTTTCTCCACTGGATACAGAACACTCAATATCAACATTAAATAAACAGTGTTGAAATCTTGTAATCCTGTTAACTACTTAAATTGTTTTTAATCCCAGGCATTTATCAAATAATCTTGCAGGGAATAAGTAAAGGTTATTTTTACCTAATTCAAATGTGTGAAAAGTTTAGATACACAAAATAAGACGTAATAAATATTAATTAGAATCTAAATCTTTTCACGTTTTGGTAAATTGACAAAATTAACAAAAATTGTTTCAGATTTGCAAATTGTTGTTGTATTTATGATATTTGTGAGGAAACAGTAATACTGAACATTTACCATGCTCTAAAATGTCCATCATATCCATCTTTTGACAATTTAATAACCTGAAAATAATAAAGCGTTGCAACCAGAGGGCCTGATAAGATGCGTATTTGCATACAATACGCATGAAAAAAATGAAAATACACATGACTTAAAATTTTGTTGAGTAAAAAAACTCCTGGCTAAATTCGGATTACACATCGTGTGCAATTTCAATGCGTATTCGCCATTTATATATGCATATAAATTCATGTAAACATGACTGGTTCCCGTCATTGTGTCCACACTGGTAAACAGGTAGTGACATCGCCATCTATGTATAGAATGTGGTTTTCGACCTAATTTACTCCTCATCCAGAACGGTATCATTTCAATTTGGCCCACGATAAAGGCTGATGTTGACACAACAGGCTCCCTGCTGCATTGTTGAGAATCGATGAACGCTTATAGTGAAAACATTTAGCAACACATTCGATAAAACCCGAATCGCCCAACTTCAAGCATATAAGTTTTGCTATCACTTCATCTTGTGTGTGGCACTATGAAACAAACTTTTTCCTTCAAGCACTTTTTAAATGGCAACCGAAATACACATATAATAAACAAGTTTTACGGATACCACCCGCTTACCATTCAGATTACGTGACTAAGCACATGTTTAAACTGTTAGATATATTGAATCCGGTTTGCAATCAATGAATTCACTTAAATCATAATGTACATGCAAAGCGAAAACTTGCTGTTTGCTTGTTTTTCATATGACCGTCACGATCTGTGCCGTCCTGACCGGCAGTCTCTGTTCCGAAAGCGCTTTTTATTTTGTGACGCATGCCGCAGCGTCTGCATGTGTTTGTGTTTTATTGTCATGTAAATAAAACAAGGGACAAAATTGTCACAAAACCAGGTTTTCATTGTGAAAAAAAAATCTGATAAAGGGAGAAAACTCAAACTGAACTTTTGAAATGACCAAAAAAAATTAACCCCCTTTGTAAGTGTTTTTTTTTTTTTAAATCTATTTTTAGTCGTGGCGACCTTGACATTGGAGATATTGACGTGATTCTTTCGTGGGACACACCGTCCCATGATGGTGAACAAATGTGCCAAATGATTTTAAAATCTCACAATGAATGACATAGTTATGGCCAGGACAAGCTCATTTATGGCCATTTTTGACCTTTGAACTCAAAGTGTGACCTTGACCTTGGAGATATCGACGTAATTATTTCGCGCGACACACCGTCCAATGATGGTGAACAAATGTGCCAAATGATTTTAAAATCTGACGATGAACGACATAGTTATGGCTCGGAAAAGCTCATTTATGGCCATTTTTGACCTTTGAACTCAAAGTGTGACCTTGACCTTGGAGATATCGACGTAATTATTTCCCGCGACACACCGTCCAATGATGGTGAACAAATGTGCCAAATGATTTTAAAATCTGACAATGAACGACATAGTTATGGCCCGGACAAGCTTATTCCGCCAGCCCGCCAGCCCGCCAGCCAGCCAGCCAGCCCGCCAGCCAGCCAGCCCGCCCGCATTCGCCAATCTAATAACCAGTTTTTTCCTTCGGAAAACCTGGTTAACAAAAAGTAATGGCGGGCCAATAAAAAATATGGTATATTTTTTTAAGTGGCTTGCCAAATCAAGACGGAAAAAGAGATTAATGGCTGTTTATAAGCCAAGTGCAAAAAACAACAGAAAAACTGTTAAATAAAACAAAAGTGATCGCTTTATTGTGTAAAAGACTGCTTGTTATAGTGAGTTAACACTACATGTACAATTTATTATTAATTCTGATCCTTTCAACATCAATACTTCTTAAAATTATCAGATTTTGATTTTTACTCATCAATTAAAAAATTCATGAGTGAAATACCCCTCGGCTGAAAAAATTATCTGGAGCTCTGGTTGCAACGCAAATGGATTGAATAATTTGGAGAGTTCTGTTGTTGTGGTTATATTTTGTGACACTAGAAGGATTGCTTATATAAAGTATAAAATAAATCACTCAATGTATCAGAGCACAGATGGCCGAGTGGTCTGAGCGTAAGACTTCTACTCCAAGGGTCAGTGGTTCAAGCCCAGTTGAGGGTTTCTTTTTTTTCTTTCTTTAATTTTGTTCTTGTTTTTTTACTGGAGCTTTTTAGATCCAATGTTTACATTTATCAATATAAAGTATTTAATGAAAAGGCCCCTTTAATCAATATTGTTCATGGTGATAATTAATTTCTTATAATATAAACAAAGAGATAATAAAGCTGACCAAGCAGGAGATACCATTATATTATAGAAATGTAAACAATCAAGTTATAATCTCTATCACACTTTGCAAAGAATGGTATAAATTGTGCAATATTGACTAAACAATTACTCAATTTACCATTAATTATATTTTTTATTGATTGGATATATGCCTGTTATGTTATTTTACATTTGAAAGTAAAAGTGTACTAAAATTATTAGCCTATTAACTTATAAAAGTTATTGATTAAAGCTGCAGCACTTTCCTTTTAAATAGTGTCAAGAAACCTCTTGAAAATAAATTAAAAATGTTGAACATATAAAGCATTGACATACTACTGTTTTGAACACTAAAGTTGTTTGGACATCAAAGTGCTATGCCACAATGCCCTTTGTTTACACAACAGCAAACAACTGAGTGCCTTCAGCGCTTTGATTTACATATGACCAGATGATGATGCAAGTTTTGTTACAGCAAAAAATGACTATCATTACTAGGTCAATGTCGGACAACATTGCATACCACTTCAAAAGCACCATATCAATGTTCTATGCCTATTATCTGATAAACTCTGATAGTGGTCACCATCTGATGTCCCTAGCACAGAAAATGAAAAATAAACATGTACCTCTGATCCATAAATAATAACTGTTCAATGCTCCAGCTAGGATTTTAAATGGGCAGGGGAGGGGGGGGCTATTTTGTCAAAAGGGCACTTTGGACGCGAAGTATTTTGTCAAAACGGCTCTTTCGAGCGCGCGGGCGTATCTGGAATGCTCCCTGTTGCATATTAATTTATTCTATTAATAATTGTTAGAATATATTATTCCAATTATTATTAAACCATTCAAATAAAATGTTTACCATGAGGAATCCATTAATTACAATGTAATAAGAGATTTATTAATTATCATATGTCCAAAAAAATAATAGTAAACGGCAGGGTGGGGCCTCGGAAGTGCAGGACAGGGCTTCGGAAGGGCAGGACAGGGCTTTGGACGGGTAGGACAGGGCTTCGGACGGGCAGGGTGGAGCACCCTTCCATTCAGCCCTAGCTGGGGCAGTGAACTGTTGATCTATAAAACTCTATGTAAGAGACCACAAGGCATAGTTCTTAAGTATATCTTATAGGAAATCTCCTTTTCCACACACACTTATACATAATATACAAATAATTATGTGTATAATATCATTATACCCATTGCTTATTTACACAGTTAAATATTTGTTAAATAATGTTGAATACCTTGTAGAAAAGAGATTATGTGGAAAAGCTGGACAAAAAAGTCTTATTCCAAAAACAGTTTAAAAGTGAATTAACACTTCTACCCAAAATAAAATGTTTAAAATATTGGTCCATTAATGTATTATTGTCATTTGAAATCTGTAAAGTAAAATAGCATTTGTAGTTTTCAATAATTTGATATATTTTGTATTCAACTGTCTTCTAGCTGATTGTAATTATTCAACACTATTCAAACGAGTATAGATTTGTTGGTAAACATTAATACAATAAAAACAAGGGCTGTTTGTAAAAAATGCATGCCCCCCATATGGGCTCTACGTTGTAGTGACAGCCATTGTGTGAATATGTTTTTTGTCACTGTGACCTTGACCTTTGACCTAGTGACCTGAAAATCAATAGGGGTCATCTGCGAGTCCTGATCAATCTACCTATTAAGTTTCATGATCCTAGGCATAAGCGTTCTTCAGTTATCATCCGGAAACCATGTTAATATTTCGGGTCACCGTGACCTTGACCTTTGACCTAGTGACCTCAAAATAAATAGGGGTCATCTGCTAGTCATGATCAATGTACCTATGAAGTTTCATGATCCTAGGCATAAGCGTTCTTGAGTTATCATCCGGAAACCATTTTACTATTTAGGGTCACCGTGACCTTGACCTTTGACCTAGTGACCTGAAAATCAATAGGAGTCATCTGCCAGTCAATACCAATCTACCTATGAAGTTTCATGATTCTAAGCATAAACGTTCTTGAGTTATCATCCGGAAACCATTTTACTATTTCAGGTCACCGTGACCTTGACCTTTGACCTAGTGACCTGAAAATCAATAGGGGTCATCTGCCAGTCATTATCAATCTACCTATGAAGTTTCATGATTCTAGGCATAAGCGTTCTTGAGTTATCATCCGGAAACCATTTTACTATTTCGGGTCACCGTGACCTTGACCTTTGACCTAGTGACCTGAAAATCAACAGGGGTCATCTGCGAGTCCTGATCAATCTACCTATCAAGTTTCATGATTCTAGGCATAAGCGTTCTTGAGATATCATCCGGAAACCATTTTACTATTTCGGGTCACCGTGACCTTTGACCTAGTGACCTCAAAATCAATAGGGGTCATCTGCGAGTCATGATCAATGTTCCTATGAAGTTTCATGATCCTAGGCCCAAGCATTCTTAAATTATCATCCGGAAACCACCTGGTGGACCGACCAACCGACAGACCGACATGAGCAAAGCAATATACCCCCTCTTCTTCGAAGCGGGGCATAATAAAAAATATGAAAACAAGTCCCTTAAATATTGCGAAATAATGGTTGCAAGGCACAAATCAACAAATACCCAGATGTCAAGCAACATTTCTCTCACCTTGGTGTTGACAAGGAAAAATAAATCCAACAATTATCTTAAAACAACAAGATTTCTATCAGCTGGTGTGTATAAACATGTCCGACCTAGAAGATAAAAAATGATGGATTGAATTGCTAACCTGCCAACAGGCATTAACTGTGCACAGTGTAGACAGCGATCATTAATTAGTCATTACTGATTACTATTGTGTGTACAGATCATGCAGTAGAAATAAATCAGCCTCACTTTAGGAAAATGGGGCTTAATGCATGTGCTTAGTTAAGTGTTGTCCAAGATAAGCAGACTGCACAGGCTAATCTGGGACACAATTTTCCACAGGCTAATCAGGGACACAATTTTCCACAGGCTAATCAGGGACACAATTTTCCACAGGCTAATCAGGAACACAATTTTCCACGGGCTAATCTGGGACACAATTTTCCACAGGCTAATCAGGGACACAATTTTCCACAGGCTAATCTGGGACACAATTTTCCACAGGCTAATCAGGGACACAATTTTCCACAGGCTAATCAGGGACACAATTTTCCACAGGCTAATCAGGAACACAATTTTCCACAGGCTAATCAGGGACACAATTTTCCACAGGCTAATCAGGGACACAATTTTCCACAGGCTAATTAGGGACACAATTTTCCACAGGCTAATCAGGAACACAATTTTCCACAGGCTAATCTGGGACACAATTTTCCACAGGCTAATCAGGGACACAATTTTCCACAGGCTAATCAGGGACACAATTTTCCACAGGCTAATCAGGGACACAATTTTCCACAGGCTAATCAGGGACAACACTTTCCACCTAACCAGGATTTTTGCTATAAAGAGACTTTTCTAAAACAAAAAAATACTACAAAAAGTAGAAAATGTTGTCCCTGATAAGTCTGTGCGGACTGCACAGGCTAATCAGGGGCAACACTTTAAACAAAGCATTAAGCCCAGTTTTTCCAGAGAATGGCTCAAATAGGTCTAACCTATGAAATAAAGAGTGATAGATTGAATTGCCAACTTGCCACAGGGAATTAACTGTGCACGGCCTAGGCAGGGATCATTAATTAGTCATCAAAGAAAACTATCCTGTTACAAAAGGCAAATTAATTACATGCCCATGTATACAGTTCATGCAGTAGAAATAATTATTTCTTCATTGGGAGACCAGGTTAAATTTGAAACTCTTAAATTAAGGACTGTTTCAGATTTAATTTATTCAAATATTAACTTTGTTAATACAAATTATCTTTGGTCCAAATAATTTGATTGTCAGGTTCTCATACGATTTGTGCTTTATCCATAAACATTTAGGACAGAAAACATTTAATTGTATCTTAAAGGTTGGAGTGGTGGAGTTCTTTCGTTATAAACCAATTCTTATCTACAAAAATGCACCTTTAAACAATTTAAAGAACTTTACCGAATGTTCTCAGCAAATCATTAAATCTTTAAACTATGAACTTTTAAAACCTGAGTGAAACATTTATCTCATTTTCCATTTGGTGGCATGCAAACAAAGATGAGTGCCATTGGATTGACAGACTGCCTTATCTGCAGGGACAAGGGCTGATGTTTCCATCTGCAAACACTGAAATGGCTCATGAAATGACTCATGAAGTTTAAAGGGGCCTTTTCACAGATTTTGGCATTTTTTTAACTTATTCATTAAATGCTTTATATTGATAAATGTAAACATTGGATCATAAAAGCTCCAGTAAAAAATCAAGAAAAAAAATAAAAAAAGGAAAAGAACATTGCCCGGAGCAGGGTTCGAACCAGTGACCCCTGGAATCCTGCCAGTGCCCTGAAGTAAAAACGCTTTAGCCTACTGAGCTATTCCGCCGAGTACACATTATTGACGTATTTTATACCTTATATAAGCAATCTTCGTAGTTTCACAAAATTTAACGACAAAAACAGAACTCTCCAAATTATTCAATCGTTTCGCGTTGCAACGCATTATAATTTTTAGGTTTTAAAATCGTCAAAAGATGCATATAATGGCTATATTAGAGCATGGTTAATGTTCAGTATTACTGTTTCCTCACAAATATCATAACTAAAACGAAAACTTACGAATCTGAAACAACTTTTTTCAATTTTGTCAATTTACCAAAGCGTGAAAAGATCCCTTTAAGATTTGCAGTTCAAATGATCTGTGCTCTTCGCAGGCTCAATGAATGTTGGTAAAGTGTGGTCCAAATTTCACCTGTGCAGTACACAGGCTCATCAGAAACGACACTTTCCACCTTGACTTGAAGAGACTTCTTTCAAAAGAAAAATTCCACAATCGTGCAAAAGTGGCGTCCCTGATTAGCCTGTGCTCACTGGATCACAATTTCTGAACATTCATTAAGCCCAGTTTTCCAGATAGGGGCTGATATTTGCAACAGCCATTACTGACAATGACTCATCAATTTCACGATTGGAAGTTTGTAACCTTAAACCACTTAGATACGCATTTGTAGTCCCTTAGAAAGTTATATTTAATTTAAGACCTTTCTTACTAGATTCAAGTTTTATAGGCTTCATCTCCAAACCTTAGATACTGATGAACAGCAAACAGCATAAAACCTCAACAGACTGCGAGTTACTTGCAGGCTGTTCTGGTTTTATGCTGTTTGCACATATCCGTTTTCACTTTGCTTCTTATGAGGGAAAGGGTTGAGCCCAGTTTTCCAGATAAGTGCATCTGCCAATATTGAAAATGACTCATGAATTTCAATATTTGTAGTTTAAAAAGAGCATATTTTTACTTTACCCAGCATAGCTTTCTTATGACTGGTGATAATAAAGATTCAAGCTTTAAAATCCAATAATTAAACAATAGTTCCTACCATACACTACGCGACCTGTGATTTTTGCCGCGATTCTTGATTCCGAGCGACAAGAAAATAAGGGTGATGTCTCGGCAACCGTCGCGCGATGTATCTCGCTGTTACGCAATCAGCGCGTATCACTGCAAATCACCGCGAACCGCCGTGGTTCACCTTTTTAAGAGATTTACATTAAGGGTTACACTACATTACATGTACATGTAACATATATGTATACACTTAATTATACATTGCAATAATAAAGCTTTTGTTGTTGTTGTATGCAATGGGCGTATTAGCTAAAATACTCCCGTTCCGACATGAACGTGATGAAGTAATGTCGGAAGCTTTAACGGCTCCAAATTAACATAACAGCGCAGAAGAATGATCATGCAATAATTATTTTACATAACATGTAAGCATTATTTAACTAATCGCATTAGCAGAATGTTTATTAAAACTTACAATCAATTATATTCCAGGCCCGAATACACTACCACTGTTCAAATTCCATATTGTTGCAATATACGTGTAGCGAAGCACTGTGTAAATTGAAAGTTGCATAGTGTTTCGTCATTGGTCGGTTATAAATACCTTGTTTCTCTACATGGTATTTGATTTCGATGAAACTAATAATTTGGTAATTTACAAGAAATATGATATAAGTTTTCCATTTAAACTTTGATCTTACCGTGTGTGTTTATTGACGTTATTAATTATGTTAATACTTATTTTTGCATTTCATTAAGAATTATTACGTGTAGCCCTTTTGTTAACAGTGTTTAGCAAAATATTTGCGCCTTAAGACACGGAAAATTGTTAAAGTAACACTTTCATTTAAAGGTTAAATGTAATCGGTAGATTACATCTAATTATTTGGACTAAAATATGCTATACTTATTTATTTTCTGCTTCAGGCTCCAATGCGGATAACTCGTGTTACTCGCGTTACTTTCCGAGCCTTGTACATACATTCACAATGCTTGAAAAGCCGGAAATCGGAAATACATTACTGTGCTATTTTTAAGTACATGTTATTATTACATCGTGGTATATAATTTGTTGTTATTACATCATTGCCTATATATTAAAGCCGTTAAACATTGTGTTTGTTTTGCTGAAAAAAAACACGAGTATATCAACGTAGCACTTAGCGTTCGCAGAGTTCAATAAATTTATGATGATGTATAATGTACATGCATTTCTCTGGGTTTTCACGCCAAAAACAAAAAACCCTCAACATTTGATTATTTAGTGTGTACTGTCCAGCGGGTGATAATGTTTGTTCAAGTGTCTAATTGGCATTCTTTGTACGTGTTCAAACTGTGAAAAGATGTGACAATCACAGAAACAACAAGATGGCGCTGCCATTTAAGTGCGATAATGGATCAAAGGGCATTGACAAAAAATAACAGTTTGGATATATTTTTCGGCGTTTACTCAGATGGTCTCTCACAACAAAAAAACTATACAAGTCAAGGTATTATGTTTTACTTCTATCAGTAATGATACTGATACGGCGTGTTTGATTTGAATTGACTGTAAAAGAAATATCAAATTGTTGGCGATATAACTGTTTTAAAAATACCAAAGAAACATTTAACCGAAATAAACAGAATTCAATGTTCTCTGCGCTACGCAGTTTGTATAAAAAATCAATACTTGCACACTCCTATACCTTGACCCTGTACATTGCCGCATAATTTTCGCACTCTTTTGTCGGGAAATATACATGATGACTATATTGAAAGCATTTGTAAACGTCATGTTAACATTAAAACATCGGAAGTGTGTTTCAGATTATAAATTTTTATTCTCATTTGGGAATTTAACGGAACATTTATACTTATGGTATATTTGTTTTGAATAGCATAATAATTTGTTACAATGCTTTACGTGTGAAAAAAATGTTTTGATAATATTATGCATTAATAGCACAATTTCCAGGATGAAAACGTTTTTTACATGAAGGCGTATGACGCAATAAAACGTTTTTTGTAAGATCGTATTGTATCAATCTAAATTTAAATACGCTCGTCCAATGAAAGCTGTGTCCCACATTATGCGCTGTACTTTTTACACTTCTGAAAAATGGCGTAGGCATATGGTTGTTTTAATGAAATTCTCACACATATTTACCGACATAAATGTTCAAGATTATTTTTTTATGTTGGGTTATCAGATATTTGTGAACATTAGAAGTGTTATGTACATGTATAAAGTTATCGATACGATTCGGTTTCTATGCATGAATTGGCGAGTCATCGTTGTCACTGCGATCACGGCGAATTGCGGCGAATCGCAGCGAATCACCACAACATTGAGGGGATTTAGCGCGAAGATTATCTTGCTCTCGCGCGACGTCGGAGTGACGAGTCACGTGAAATCGCGGTGATTTTCCACCCAAAAAGCAAAATGCCCGCCTTGACTTCGCAAATTAGGCAAAAATCACGGGTCGCGTAGTGTACACAAGTTTTGTTTACCGAATCTTTAAACCTATGATGAGTCATGGATTTTGAACACCTAAAGATCTTTGAATTCCATGTGCTTGGCACACCAAATGGTTACAAATATTTCCTTTGCGATGTCACCTCAATGCAATTGTTTCAAAACAAAACTTTTTATTGATCATACTTAAGAGCTGCTTGAAAACTGGGATAACTGAGTTGAGCAAAACAAATTAAAGTGCCATAAAAACAACACAAGTTAATATAGGCTTCAAGAGTATAAGGCTAACTACATGTACATGATAATTGCTTCTTTAAAGCTTTACAATTCATTTCTAGGAAATAAGAACACTTAAGTACATACCTAATTAAAGCGTTAGAAAGCCCAAACAATCAAGTTACAAAATATCACAGATAAGATAGTCCATGTGAACATATTGTTAATTTGTATAAATCCTTCAATTTCACTCAAGATCCTTCACAGCAAACTTCAAACCTCTCAAAACTAAACAACATAAATTATCTTTACTCCTGTCTTAAAAAAACACAAGCTTTAAAACAATAGCTGAAACGCATTCCATTCTCCATTCATTGGTTGACAAAGTAATTGGTGACTACACAATAAAGTATTCCATGAACACCTAGGTTCTCCAGCCAGCTCACCTAGTGTATTGCATCTCACATTATCTCAACATTTACTGGCCTAACATGCAGTATCAGCACAATATATCTTCACACATAATCAGCCAAGGTTTCCCATAATCATGAGCACACTCTCTTTGCACACTGCAAACATTAACTGACTTATTGTATAGACAGATCCTTTCATGAAACAATTGTTTGTTTACAAACAATATCTGTAAAACGTCTTAAAAAAGGCTGCCATGCTCAGATATATAGACTGCTTGTGATCTCAAACCACCACAATCGGCCAGATACACAGAAGCACTAAACTGGTAGAATAGTCCCAGGTCATTGACCCCTAATAATTCTGAAAGATGGTTTTATAGCAATTTTATGACTGCTTCATCATAAACCCCTTTGATAAAAATCAGCTTAGCTTCGCTATATGAATGTATGTTTATTCATATCTGTAACATCAAGATTTTGACATGTTAAATGAAACAGTTCATAGAATATTCTACAAGTAATTTTGGAAGTTAGAGCTGTTGTGAACAATCTCTCAAATATTCTTAAGTTCAAGCATACAATAATTAAATTTATCACATGCCATTATACCCTGTTTCCCATATAATATAACCATTACATATTTTTTTATATTACACATGTGTAATACAAAATTTTTAAGCGTTTTCATTGGCTTAGTTTTCGTGTATTGATCAATCGCATTTTGTTGTTTTGCTGAAATGACGCTGCAACGTCAAATGACGTCGGGAAATGTAAACAACATTCCGGATTTATCATTATTTTGCGTAAATATTTATTTAATTTGCTCATTTAAAAGCATGTGATAAAAAAGGTCTGACACTCGTCATATCATACCATATTTTATTAAACTCGCCAAAGGCTCGCTTACTAACGAAATTCCTGAACTTGTTTAATAAAATATGGTATGATATGATAACTCGTGCCAGATCCTATATAAGTAACAGCACATTCAAGTGCCAGTAAAGTTGTTAAAGACACCAAGTATGTCATGGGTTCTACCCAGGATAGCAGGAAATGGACTGGAGGGTTTCAATAAGCCTTAGGCTTTCGATGCACTAGAGCTGAAATAAATAAGACTAATGAAGATTTGATTTTAAATAAGACTTCTTGAGCGAACCCCCCCCCCCCCTCGGTGGTAATGTTTTTAAAACCAACTGGAACCGTTTTCTAACACAGCTTAAAAAGATAAAGATATCATTAGAATTATCATTAACAATCTTTTTTCTTAATTTGACCTTGTGACATAGTTATTTACCTCATGTGACCCAAATTCACACTCAGCCAAGATTTCATTGGGGGCAAATGTTCTGACCAAGTCTTAAAGAAGGTTGGACAATAAATGTGGCCTCTAAAGTGTTAGCAAGGTAAATGGTGACAACACAAAACAGAATAAAGGCAGTCACAAAAGCTTCTCATAAGGAAGTTGTGCTCAGTTCAGCTAAAAACAACAAATATTACCTACCAATCAGAAATAAAGTGCAATCTTAGTGTAACAATGATCTATCTGTTACTTTAACAAATGTTAGCTAGTTCATAATACATTGCAACTTTTTTTTAAAAAACAAACCAACTATGTAAGCAATTATTTTGTAATTATTCTAGTAATCCAAAACAGACACCCTTGGTGACCATAGATCATGATTTCTGCAGAAGCAGACGTAGTGCTCTCTCAGTTGATAATGTCTTTCCCACAAATCAAATCAAGCCATGTTTTATATGGCTCATCATTTTCATCAAATGTATATTAAAGCACACAGAATAGTCGACATCTGGAAATCAATGGTAATAGATGGTTATGTGTTTACAATCTAACCCTTGTTGTGCTTCAATTGAATTTGAAACAACAATGACCTATAAGCAAAAAAGATGTTCCTTTAAAAGATCAAACTGCCAGTCCTGTACATGTATTAGATAGGAGCCACATCAAACTGCCAGTCCTGTACATGTATTAGATTGGAGCCACATCAAACTACCAGTCATGTACATGTATAAGATTGGAGCCAAATCAAACTGCCAGTCATGTACATGTATTAGACTGGAGCCACATCAAACTGCCAGTCCTGTACATGTATTAGATAGGAGCCACATCAAACTGCCAGTTCTGTACATGTATTAGATAGGTGCCACATCAAACTGCCAGTCCTGTACATGTATTTGATAGGAGCCACATCAAACTGCCAGTCCTGTACATGTATTAGATAGGAGCCACATCAAACTGCCAGTTTTGTACATGTATTAGATAGGAGCAACATCAAACTGCCAGTCCTGTACATGTATTAGATAGGAGCCACATCAAACTGCCAGTCCTGTACATGTATTAGATAGGTGCTACATCAAACAGCCAGTCCTGTACATGTATTAGATAGGAGCCACATCAAACTGCCAGTCCTGTACATGTATTAGATAGGAGCCACATCAAACTGCCAGTCCTGTACATGTATTAGATAGGAGCAACATCAAATTGCCAGTCCTGTACATGTATTAGATAGGTGCCACATCAAACTGCCAGTCCTGTACATGTATTAGATAGGAGCCACATCAAACTGCCAGTCCTGTACATGTATTAGATTGGAGCCACATCAAACTGCCAGTCCTGTACATGTATTAGATAGGAGCAACATCAAACTGCCAGTCCTGTACATGTATTAGATAGGAGCCACATCAAACTGCCAGTCCTGTACATGTATTAGATAGGTGCTACATCAAACTGCCAGTCCTGTACATGTATTAGATAGGAGCCACAGCAAACTGCCAGTCTTGTACATGTATTAGATAGGAGCAACATCAAACTGCCAGTCCTGTACATGTATTAGATAGGAGCCACATCAAACTGCCAGTCCTGTACATGTATTAGATAGGAGCCACATCAAACTGCCAGTCCTGTACATGTATTAGATAGGTGCCACATCAAACTGCCAGTCCTGTACATGCATTAGATAGGAGCCACAGCAAACTGCCAGTCATGTACATGTATTAGATAGGAGCAACATCAAACTGCCAGTCCTGTACATGTATTAGATAGGAGCCACATCAAACTGCCAGTCTTGTACATGTATTAGATTGGAGCCACATCAAACTGCCAGTCCTGTACATGTATTAGATAGGAGCCACATCAAACTGCCAGTTTTGTACATGTATTAGATAGGAGCAACATCAAACTGCCAGTCCTGTACATGTATTAGATAGGAGCAACATCAAACTGCCAGTCCTGTACATGTATTAGATAGGAGCAACATCAAACTGCCAGTCCTGTACATGTATTAGATAGGAGCAACATCAAACTGCCAGTCCTGTACATGTATTAGATAGGAGCCACATCAAACTGCCAGTCCTGTACATGTATTTGATAGGAGCCACATCAAACTGCCAGTCCTGTACATGTAATAGATAGGGGCCACATCAATCTGCCAGTCCTGTACATGTATTAGATAGGAGCCACATCAAACTGCCAGTCCTGTACATGTATTAGATAGGAGCCACATCAAACTGCCAGTCTTGTACATGTATTAGATTGGAGCCACATCAAACTGCCAGTCCTGTACATGTATTAAATAGGAGCCACATCAAACTGCCAGTCCTGTACATGTATTTGATAGGAGCCACATCAAACTGCCTGTCCTGTACATGTATTAGATTGGAGCCACATCAAACTGCCAGTCCTGTACATGTATTTGATAGGAGCCACATCAAACTGCCAGTCCTGTACATGTATAAGATAGGAGCCACATCAAACTGCCAGTCCTGTACATGTATTAGATTGGAGCCACATCAAACTGCCAGTCCTGTACATGTATTAGATTGGAGCCACATCAAACTGCCAGTCCTGTACATGTATTAGATTGGAGCCACATCAAACTGCCAGTCCTGTACATGTATTAGATAGGAGCCACATCAAACTGCCAGTCCTGTACATGTATTTGATAGGAGCCACATCAAACTGCCAGTCCTGTACATGTATTAGATTGGAGCCACATCAAACTGCCAGTCCTGTACATGTATTAGATTGGAGCCACATCAAACTGCCAGTCCTGTACATGTATTAGATAGAAGCCACATCAAACTGCCAGTCCTGTACATGTATTCGATAGGAGCCACATCAAACTGCCAGTCCTGTACATGTATTAGATAGGAGCGATGCTCTGCAAAAACAGGGCTTAATGCATGTGCCGAGAGTTTTGTGACCTTGAGTCAGTCATGTTTCCATGATCTTCATACCCTGTATTGAGACAAAGAAAGACCTGGATTTCTTCCACTGGGTTTCTTCCTCTATATTTTTTCCTCTGAATTTTTCCTCTATTTTTCTTTCTCTGAATTTCTGCCTCTGGATTTCTTCCTCTGAATTTCTTCCTCTGGATTTCTTACTCTTAATTTCTTCCTCTGGATTTCTTCCTCATGATTTCTTCCTCTGAATTTTTCCTCTGCATTTCTTCCTTTTTTTTTCCTCTGAATTTTTTCCTTTTGATTTCTTCCTCTGAATGTCTTCCTCTGAATTCCTTCTTCTAAATTTCTTCCTCTGGATTTCTTTCTCTGGATTTCTTCCTCTACATTTCTTGTAGTGGATTTTTTTCCTTTTGATTAATATTAAGGCCACGACTTTTTTTTTTATTGGTTTACAAAAATTATTTTGAAAATGGTCCATCGGGCGGTCGAAAAAAAAAAAAAAAAAAACATCATTGGAAAAATAAGTTAATACTAATAACATCAGAACAAAGACATCATATCTTTTATAACCTTAACACAGAGACGAAAAATCAAATTATGCAATGAAACACATCTATATCTTCAAATGAAATGAGTCACCTAAAAGCACCTTTTGTAACATCAGGCAATTTTAAACACTCCATTAAATGACATGCGTTCTTCTCCCATTAAAACGAAAAACTGCGCTTCATTTCCGTAATTCGATGCGCACCATTACGCAATGCGATGCCCGTTGCATAAATCTTATATAAGATAAACTACTCATACACAAAGTATGTGTTTGCTCTTATTGGACTTATGACATCGTCCATGAAAAAAAATCGACGTAGATCGATCCCCGCGTCGTCGCTGTAATGTTTGTTAAAGTTGTTGTTGTCATGAAAACTCGTTGATTTACAACGCAAAACGTCTTATTTGAACTGACGCGAATTAATACAATCATATTTGTCAACTTGGCTTTTGCTTTATTTTGATAATTTAATCCAAAGTTTAATGTTAGCAAGTGTTTTTACTGGAATTGTAAACAAGGAGCCAGTTAGTCTTCCGAAAATGTGCAGTCTGTGTGAATTGACAGTTTGACGTCATCAAAGGAAAGCCGCTTGCTGTCTGAAGCAATAAAGCGACAAATTTCGCGCCGACAAAATTGGCTTCCTTTGTCTAGCAATCAACATGCCGAACCAATCGTGCGTTTGTTTCTCAATTGCAATCCTCCAATTTAATAATAGCACGTGCATAGCTCCGCCTTCGAATCTTTTGCAGAGAACGGAGGCGGAGTTTAACAGTTAATTGAGCTAGTATTTTACGCAAGTTGAGTTCCGATTTACCGAAATTACTCGGCCCTAAGCATTAAAACGACAAATACATTTATCAATGATTTTCCGAGATATACCGATTTGTTCCGATTTCCAAACTTTCTGTACAGTTCTTATAAACTATGGCGGACGTGTTTACAAAATTCCTAAACACATACATCGTAAATAATGGCAGTGTTTTATTGGATTATTTATACTAATTATCAAATTGCAAGGTAATACTTTTTTTATCTACTATAATATCGGGTTTGTTTAATATAATAAACATGTTAAACAATATAGTTGCGTCACAGACTCGGAAATAAATTTTGATGCGGTCGACATTTTACTGACGCTGATTTTCCTTTTGTCTGTAATTAAATAAATTTTGAGAAGTGCCCATAAAAGAACTGGTACATACTGTGTCACACTGAAAAATATCCCGATCTCTGTAATATATGTGAACCAATCGTTGATTGTACTTACTTGATTTTATTCGCAACCGTACTCAAACCGGATCGTTTTTTTTCTCGTTTCGCTCGTTTTTCAGTGCGGTCGGGAATAAAATATATAAAAAAAAGACGATTTTCCGATTTTATTTTTTTTCCCATTTTCCAAAAATTAGGGTCGGCGGTTTTGTAAACCAAGAAATATAAAAGTCGTGGCCTAATATTACTAGATTTCTTTGTCATGATTTTTGACGATGCTGAAACAGCATCGTCCAAGGTATCATAACCATCAAAAATTTTTTCACAATGGCGACCTATGTAAAAGACCGAGCCAGTCCGATAGAGATAACTGGATTTTTCAGTTACTTCCCTTTTGCATTCGCCACTGCGTAGGAGATTGCGCGTCATTGATAACATTCTCCAAGCAGAGTTGTCGTTCGTGTTTCAACATTCAACAATGGCCGCCCCCATGAGTGTCTCGATTCAAAACTTTCTTACTGCATAAATTGGCTTGTTTGGCTATTTAGAAGCTGTCATTTAGGATATATGAATTATTTATACACTAAATCTCCGCTTATGACAACAATAGTTGGAATTCGAAGGATATATACTCGATGTAAAGAAGGACTTTCTGGATAGTAACAGCTTGACACGGCAAAACTGGCATACTGGTATTTTTAGTTATCAATATAAGTCACATTGTGCTTTATAAATTGTATTCGAGCATTTTGCGACTTATTGAATGACTATGATACCCGATATCAACATTTCATCGGGGATTTGCAGATCACCAAGCTGTCCTGAAATTCAACATTGATTTCAATTCTTTACTGGTTCGTACTCTTTCTTAGTGTTAGTACTTTTTATCATTTTAAAGTTAAATGAACTGTGTCACAGTAAAAGAGACATCAAGGCGATTGTGGCCAGTTTGGATCTAGATCAGCCTGCAGTCGCTTGAAAGCTGTTTGCTTAAAAGCGTTTTTCTGACAATAACAAATAATGTAATTGGATACTGATTTGACTGCACTTTTCCTGTGACCTGGCTCAAATAATAGAATTGTCATTAATCAAATTTTTTATTTCGAAAATTAATCAATTGTTTTTCTTGTCCCTCGGGATCAATGACTCCAGCACTTTCCTGTTGAGAATTGAATACTGCTAAAGGCGATGCTAGGGGGCGTGAGAGATGTTGCACCTTCCATTATCGCTTGATTGTTCATTGTCGGCTCGGGTACTACATACATGTACCCCGGGTACTCTTAAGTATACTTACATGTATCCCGGGTACGATAAATATACTAAAATGTACCCTAAATCAGCCGTTGTCGACTATTTTTTTGTAATTACACATTTATGTAAATTTTCTGTAGAATGGCCTCTATATTATCGGAACACATACTCAAAAAGCATGTTGATGCAGTGTTTTTTGAAGAGAAGTGTGTTTAAGATCATCGGTTGCGCGTTTTACGACATCGGATTTTGGGCGCGAATACAACTCCGGTACAGTCTAATTTGGACCGAGTACAATTACGTTTATTTACCGTACCTGGGGTACATGTAAGTATACTTAGAGTACCCAGGGTACATGTTATTATACTTAAGAGTACCCGGGGTACATGTAAGTAGTACCAGAGCCGACAATGACCAATCAAGCTCCATTATCCCTCATGAACCGACTCAAAAAACCGAGTCGGCAATATTTGACTTAATTTTTGGTTTGGTTGCTCTCGAGGGATCGAAAATTTCAGAATCTTCCTTAAAGCCCTACGGGTTTGTTCCCTAGAAGCGACATTGAAAACTAGCATACTTTGTTATCTAAAAGGCTGCTAAACCTGATATACAATAATAATGTGAATTTTCTCTCACATGATGTTCATCAGTCATATTATATAAAAACTTACAGCAGTACACTGTAACTCCAATATAGTGCGGTCCGTTATAACACTGTGTCCAGTGTCCAATATAACGCGGGGGGTGCTTGGATCCCGTTTTTTCTCCAACCTTCCATTTCTGATTCAAATCCATGTTGTGCAACTACTTGTATTTTCACAAAATTCAAAGAAGCCGGCGATCACAGCTTGATTGCTTTATCCGTTCGTTTAACTGATTTTTATCGATTAGTGGTTAAACAACACTCGACAGCTAATTGGTGTTAACCTGTTGTGTAATGTCAATAAAGGTGTGCAAACTCGCGAATCCGTGTTTATTACATATATTCCCTATCAGAGCGGTTCGGTGCGCTAATTTCAATAAGGTAAAAGCAAGCTTAATAATTATCAAATTAAACTTATTTAAAACGATGACCTGTTTATGTTTTATTTTTATCGTGTATTGTATTTCATTGTATAAACTATGGCTGTGTAAGTGTGTTATCATTTATAATATGCTATACAAGCTTGATACATAAAAAGATCTTTCTGTATGTTTAATGTTTCAGTACGTATACAAAAAGTAAATTAAAAAATCCTGACGATTTATTTACATGCTAACGCAGTGTAATTGTTAACAGAGATTCACTTAAATTTTTGCCCGTTATCAGAAAGTCCACGGAAAGCACGTTTTTTTACATGCTGCGTATGACGCAATAAAACATTACTTTGAACATGTATCGTATTGCATTCAATCTAAATTTAAATTCGTTCGTCCAATGAAAGCTGTGTCCCATACTGCACTGTACTATTTTTCTGAAAAAATGGCGTAGGCATATGAATTTGTTTACGAAATTCGTAAACATATTTCTTGTAATAAATGTTTAACATTATTTTTTCGTAAGTGATGTTGTAATTATATTGGATTATCGGACAAATATGCACATTAGAAAAGCGGTATATATACTGTTATCGTTCGTATGTGCACATTAGAAAAGCGGTATATATACTGTAATCGTTCGATTCGATTTATATGCATGTATTTGCGGATGACAACACAGCATGACAATATAAATAAATAAGCTCAAAACGTTTATAAGGCTGTTGCGTGGCTTGGACCCCGTCATCTGCGTTATATTGGAGTTACAGTGTAGTAAACAACTGGACAATATTTAATGAACGCATCTTTCATTTGTCTTTGACACTTTGATTTTGACATGGCCTAGATTTAAATATGTGACTGGACTTTACCAGCACTCTTGTAACAGAGCTAAAGTTTAAATGTACCATTGAAGATCACCTAAATCCAGATTTGCTATTATAGACGTGTGAAAAGTTTTAAGGGTGTGACAAGTAAGCAAAAATTGGTCATTACCCAGAGGCCGCAACTGATCTATGACTGTATTAAAACAAGAAAAATCAGTGCCTGGTTTAGATTTCCTTAGATAGTTCAATAAAAACTAATTTCATAAGCCTGGTAACAATTTAACGGTAATGCTACCAATGTGTCACACCAGGGCCTTGAATTTGAAATCTAGGACATGCATGGTCATTTTTTCATGAAATCAGGACACAAAATTGTATTTTAAGTCTTTAATTGACCTGGCTATAGTTCTCAGATTTTTATAAGCTCAATCAGTATATTTATATCATTATTTATGCTTTGTGTATTGTAAACATATAAACAATCATGCAGTTACATGATAGCAATAAATAATATCAAAGCTACCCATACTATAAAGGTCATTGACAAAGCCTATGGTCAAAATGTGAACACATTGAGTGTAATCGCCCTCTCGTGCCAGCAAAAACAACACGTTGACAGGTTGTCATTTTTGACAGTTCTACTTTCACTTTCATTTTGTGATATCAAACTATTAACAATTATGTGGCTGCGAAAAATATCGCCATTGCTTTTTATGCCCCTGGTAGGGTGGCCTATATCAGTTGAACTGTCAGTCAGTCAGTCAGTGTGTCGGTCTGTCCGTCCGTCCGAAAACTTTAATGGCCATAACTGTTTTAATATTGAACATAGCAACTTGATATTTGGCATACATGTGCATCTCATGGAGCTGCACATTTTCAGTTGTGAAAGGTGAAGGTCATCCTTCAAGGTCAAATGTCAAATATAAAGCGTCTGTCTGTCTGTCCAAAAACTTTAACATTGGCCATAACTTTTTCAATATTGGCGTGCATGCGTATCTCATAGAGCTGCACATATTGATTGGTGAAAGGTCAAGGTCATCCTTCAAGGTCAAGGTCAAAGGTCAAATTTTGCAATATTGAAGATAGCAACTCCATATTCGGCATGCATATGGATGTCATGGAGCTGCACATTTTGAGTGGTGAAAGGTCAAGGTCATCCTTCAAGGTCAAAGGTAAAATATATGGCTTCAAAGCTGCGCAGCAGGGGGCATTGTGTTTCACAAACACAGCTCTTGTTTAATATATTTTCTGCACATTCCTTCAAAAAACTTACATCAATACATGATTTTCTTCGTTAATTCAATCATTCCTGACAGACTTGTGTACATATTTCGCTTACATTTTGACGCGCATAGGTAGGACCACATTACCGCTTCCGAAATGTGTATTCATACTATTGCCTTCGAGGAACTTATCTGATGTTTGACGGAAAGGGCCGAAAATGTGCGAATGTGGGTCAAGTTCCCCACAGGTACTACTTTCCCGTTCCCCCAATTTTTTTTCTGTACCTAAAATTTTGCGTACCCATTTTTTTTTCGTACCCAATTTTTTTTTCGTACCCAATTTTTTTTTCGTACCCAATTTTTTTTCATCCACAATTTTTTGTTCGTACCCACATTTTTTTCGGTCCCAATTTTTTTTGTTCCCAAATAATTTTTCGTACCCAAATTTGTTTTTATACCCAAATTTTTTTCGCAAATTTTTTCAGTACTTTGATTTCTACTGTATTTCTTCCTCCCAGTACTACTGATCCATCTTCAAAGCATGCAGTTTGCCCAACACATGCCCAAAACCCAATACAAACAGCTGGCATCCAAGATGCACATAATTCAACAATGAGGCAACATTACCCCAGCATAATCCCTGATAAGTATCTTAGAGCTACATGGGCCATATGCTTCAAATTCACCTACAATATTTTTGCTTTCTTCCCAAATATTTGAATAACCCGGTATCTGCTCCATTTAAATTCCTTGCAAAAAACTTTTTATGCGCTTTAAATCCAATCAATTTCAAATAACATTAATAAATCATAATAAAATCTTATCAGAATGTACAATAAACTTACATTTGCTTTTTTCAAAAGATGTTCCACTACTTTTCAAAGACATTTACATGTTCAATGTTCTCTCACTTGAAAAATTATGCCACAATGTCAGTCAAACAAAAAGCACATTGAAACATTAAACAAAACACAAGTCAAAACATCCAATTGTTCACGAATGATCCATTTAATAAAAGTTACCTTGCACTTTTAGTCTTACCTTCCTAAAAAGGTTCTAAGATCCAACTTTTTCACATCATTACATCTTTCTTAAAGTCTAAACTCCATAAATTAAATATATCCTAAAAAACACCAACCAAAAAAACACAAACCAAACCACCAACACAATACTGAAACCACATCACAATGTGGACAGTGCAGTGTGCCCTGTTTCCTCTGGCCATCATCTGACAGTTGACAAGCAAAAAATGATAACATCTCCCTCCATTCATTGGGAACACCATTGACAACAATTTGAGACAGTTTTCCACCAGTCCTTAAGTTCACATAACACTGTCAGCAGGTGCACAGTTAGGCCCATGTATAAGTGAGGCGTGTCCGTGTTTTAGTAGAGTTTGTCCATGTTTTAGTGGAGTGTGTCCATGTTTTAGAGTGTGTCCATGTTTTAGTGGAGTGCATCCATGTTTTAGTGGAGTGCATCATTGTTTAAGCTGATAATCTGACCATGTTTTAGCGGAGTGTATCCATGTTTAAGCGTAAAAATGAGGAGAAAGTTTGAAGGGGAAACCTTTTTTTGAAAATCGCATACCATCTGTATGCATTGACCACAAACATTGCAATAGTTCAGTAACAAAAAACATAAAAGCATCGCTCTGGGAAAACGGGGTTTAATGCATGTGCATCAAGTGCCGTCCCAGATTAGCCTGTGCATTCTGCCATAACCTTATTTCCACTATCAAGAGACTTCCTTTAAACAAAAAATACCATAAAAAGTGGAAAGTATCATTCCTCATTAGCCTGTGCAAACTTCATAGGCTTATCTGGAACAACACGTTACACACATGCTATAAGCCCCTGTTTCTCCAGAACATGGCTCAAATATGTGGATTGTGCAGCATTGATTCAAAATTTATCTAAGGTGTCCATAATTTTGAAAGACTATTATGGCAAGGATGCTGCAATATAATAATTCAGTTTTGTTGCTTTTATAACTTATTAGATCTCAAAAACATAGCCACAAATACAACAAAACTGCTATGAAGTGTTACTGCTTAAATTTTGTCCCAAACAGGAAATGGTCATGCAAAACAAAACCTAAATGACTTAGATGGAGCAGAAATTTCTCACACCCTACTAAAAATGATATGTAAGAACATTTATTGATGTTTCATCATGCATACATAATTGATCATATTGCTTCACAGCACAACTGAAGTTGTCAAATCTTCCTGCAATACTTATACATTGTGTTATTATTTCACACTCTCAGTTAATCCAAGATCAATTTTGTCCAAATTAACTGCAGTTCTCATTAATTCCCTGAAAAAGACACACAGGCCTCTCACTGTATTAAGCATACATGCCATAATTTTTTAGGTCCAAAGCGGGACATTACATAAAAAATTGTCGGGACATTTGACCAAAAAGCGGGACACCTAAAACGATCTATCATTTCACCTTCACTGTAGTCAGTATAGTACTAACAAATACTCTTGATACTTTTATTCAAGACATAAAACATCTGATGTGAAGCATGGAATCTAAAACATAACAATAACAGTTTTATAAAATAATACAATAGCAAACAACGAGGATAATATTCATCTTTTTAGAGTACAAAATCTAGAACATTACGAAAACAATACTCATTATATTAATTTCAAGGGCAAACATTAACGCAGGGGAGGCTATCCAGTACACTGAAAGTACGGGTTACAGCAAACTATCTACCGAACAGTTACACACGGAATGCGCGGCCGTACACATTTCCGAGGTAGGTTTTTGGTGGAAGCAAACCGTCTTTGTGTTCATTTTAAATCTCAACAACGCCTCAACAGTTTTTACACCAACAAAAACAAAAGAACAAAAGAAGTCTATGGATTTTTTTCTTTTTCATACAAAAAGAAGTCTATGGATGCTTTACTCGAATTATTTTTTTCTAATGTTAATAATCATATTTTGTTTTCTTCTTATATACACAGATTAAACTGAATTGTGAATTGTCAGGCGCTGTATTGGGGTAGTGTCAAACTGTGATGAATACCAACATGTTGTTTTTATTACAATAACAAAAGACAAGATGGGAACCACTTTTACTGTTTGTTGCGATGTTTTTTTAAGCATGTATCCATGCGCAGTTTGTTACTTGTCAATTGTCGTGGCTTAATTGGAGTAGGGTCAAACTGTCATGCATAGCAGCTCGTTGTTTTTAGCTTAATTGGAGTAGGGTCAAGCTGTCATGCATAGCACCTCGTTGTTTTATAACAATTACACCCAATTACACTAGACAGGATGGGTATCACTTATTGGACTGTTTGTTGCGATTTTGGTATATTGCACATTCGGATTATCCCGCTATTTATGAACTAAACATTGAATGTAAAAGACTCATTAATGACGTTGAGTTAATTTTACAAAAAAATTGTTTTGTAAACCGTTTCAAACAAATACAAAAATAAACACATTTTCAACATTTATTTCATTATAATACAACTATCGATAGCAATAAGCGACCACTATCTTGAAGACCACCATGGTGTGAATGCCTGATCAAATCAATAATTAGCCGATAAATCGCTGATAAGGTGTCATAAACAACACTGGTACACACGATAAGTAGAAGCGGATTGTTATTTGAGGGCAATAAAGGGATTAGCGGGGGTGAGTGTTAGCGAAACAGAGTTTGAATAGCGAATTTTATTGGGAACCTATAGACCTTACATCGTTTTTTACGAATGTCGGGACAAATCGTCTCATATCGGGACGGCGGGACAAAGGGCCCAAAAGCGGGACTGTCCCGCCGAGATCGGGACGTATGGCATGTATGGTATTAAGTCTCATTAAAGATATATTTGATAGGCAGAAAACCAATGTTTGTCCATTAAAGTTGGTCTTGAGAGCCTTCTATGGCACCTCATTAGAGATATACAGTCAAACCTGACTCAGCAGTCACCTTGAATGGCACCTCATTAGAGATATACAGTCAAACCTGACTCAGCAGTCACCTTGAATGGCACCTCATTAGAGATATACAGTCAAACCTGACTCAGCAGTCATCTTGCATTGCACCTCATTAGAGATATACAGTCAAACCTGACTCAGAAGTCACCTGACATGTCATTAGAGATATACAGTCAAACCTGACTCAGCAGTCACCTGAGAACAACAGACAACCTTGCATGGCACCTCATTAGAGATATACAGTCAAACCTGACTCAGCAGTCACCTGAGAACAATAGACAACTGAGAACAGCAGTCACATAAGAACAGCTATCACATGAGAACAGTAGTCACCTGAGAACAGTAGTCACCTGAGAACAGTAGTCACATGAGAACAGTAGTCAACTGAGAACAGTAGTCACCTGAGAACAGAAGTCATCTTAGAACAGCAGTCACATGAGAATAGTAGTCACCTGAGAGCAGCGATCATATAAGAACAGCAGTCACATGAGAACAGTAGTCACATGAGAACAGTAGTCACATGAGAACAGAAGTCACATGAGAACAGTAGTCACCTGAGAGCAGCGGTCATCTAAGAACAACAGTCACATGAGAACAGTAGTCATCTTAGAACAGCAGTCATCTAAGAACAGCAGTCACCTGAGAACATTTTTACAACAAAATTTTGGCCTTTATGCAAGAGGGTTGTTTAATCTTAAAGCGAGACTATAGGATTTTGTATATGTGTTAAATTGTAATATATTGATAAAATATGTTACAATAACACAAAATAGGCAAGAAAAATGATACATTAAAGACGAATTTCATAAAATGCAGTAAAGACAAATTAGCGCCCCGAGCCTTTTGTGAAGAAGATATTTTGTACATATTTTCCTACAATAACAGAAGCATTCGTCTTTTAAGTAAGTGTTTGTGTGTCAAATGAATATACATTGTTGCAGGAATTTAAAATGAACCGTTAAACTAAATTTAGATTCACATCGTACAGTCATGATTTACATGCTGGCAAATTCGACTGTACAGCCTGTTTCGATTTCATAATTAAATATCTTGCTTATTTCGCATTTTTCGACACATGTTCTTCTTAACTGTTATTTTAATTTATATTAAAATATATGTTTAATGAGTTTTTACACAATTTTTATGTAAATTAATAAATATTTGACAAAATCGTATAATCTCTCTTTTTGAATTTTTTTTTTATCATTATTCAAGAGAAATAATTTATATAACTTTATTTCTTATCCGCAATGAGCCTTTGTTTACTTTACACAGTGTGCAAATGACTGGGTGACATATCCACCTAGCAATACTACAACTGGCCAACCATCTAAAAATTGGTAACCTGAGAACAGCGGTCACTTGTCTACAATGGCCACTTTGGTGATTTCCCTTGAATGATCACTGTTCTCAGGTTGGACTATAAATTCCTCACTCTTGTAAAGTGACGCTTCAAATGACATCAACACTGCACAATTTTTGAAAGTATACAGTACTTGTTCGTGAACATGCTTTGGAGAAGATTTAAAGCACCCACTAATATTGTGTGGTTTATTCCCAATGACCGGCTTTAAGATTTGATTACAATTTTAACCCATTTATGCCCAGCGTCTCGAAAAAAGGCCTTTGAAAACAGCGTAGACCCAGATGAGACTCCGCATGATGCGGCGTCTCATCATATTCTAAATATAGAAATAAATGTACTAGACATCCCTAATTTTGGAAATAAATTGATCCAATTTAGAAGGCTGGGAGAGTCCACTAGGCATAAATGGGTTAAAGATCCTGTCCCACTTCTGCGAATTCTAGCAAGCTTGTGCAATACTCAGCATAATCTTGTTTTGTTGTAGATTTGACACAGATGCATTGTATATAACACTGTTGTGTCATTGTATATAACACTGTTGTCATAATGCCAAATAAGTGCAAGGCTTTTTAATAATTTGATCAGGGCTCTGAGAAAAATGGGGCTTAATGCATGTACCTAAAGTGCCATTCCAGATTAGCCTGTGCAGTCCAAACAGGCTCATCTTTCCACCCTTCCACCTTGATTTTCTTATGGGAGAGTCTTGCTTTAGGGTTAAGGGTTAAAGAAAACATTCCATAAAAGCTGAGAATGCACAGCCCAATCTTCCCAGAGAGCGGCTTGTATATACCTGGTATTTCTAATTTTGGGAATTTTAGTTTCTCATGCACATCTCCAAGGAATCTGGCGCACTCTCAATAAAGAAGCCCTAGATATATTGCAGGATTTAATCGATATAATCATTCCAAAACATATAAAATCATGATTACTGCGAGTTTAGAGACGAGAACATCACGTTTCAATTGGTGAAAGTATGTCATATCCATGTTAAAATAATATGAAAAGAAATGTATGGAAATCAAGTAATCCAAGAGCAAGACATTGCCTGGCAGAAATCAGACACAAAAAACACAGGTCTTTTTCTCCCAAGCATGATGGTTCATTCACATGATGTAAGCAAACACAACAATATTTCAAAACATTTCATTTATAACTGCAATTATCGATAAATTAGTAATCAGCTTTCATTATTTTCTGAGAATTAATGTTAGTGTAGGAATTGTGTTCCTTACAGAGTTTGAAAACATACACATGATTAACCTTGAGCTTGACACATAGGCTATGACATTCTTAGAAACATCAACATAAAAACACATTTTTTAAATTCTGTAACCTTTGTTTCCTGGTGGCTACCTTTTTCATATCATTTGACTGCTTCATGAAACAAGCAACTTAATAATTATTAAAACCAAATTCTCAACTTACCACTCAAGACTCACAGCTTTAATATTCCAAGCCAAATCACTCAATATTTGCAAGAAGCCCAACATTTAGTTTACTATCTAATCCACCGGAACACCACATCAGCTGTTTCCATAGGAATTCATGATTCCATGGTGCTGGTATCAGAGCCAATATTTTCCCACCACAGTTATCATCCCATGACAACCAGCCAATCCCATAAAGCCTGCTTCACATGATGGGCTTCATCCAATATAGGAACAGCATTCAGGAAAACCAGGCTTAATTCATGTGTGTAACGTATACTTTACCGATTAGCCTGTGCATTTTGCACAGGCTAATCAGACATGACAATTACCTCCTAAACTGGATTTTTACTAAAGAGACTTCCTTCAATCAGACAATACCATAAAAGCACAAAGTGTTGCCCTTAATTAAAATGTGCAGACTGCAAAAGCTAATATGTGACCACACTTTTTGCACACGCATTAAGCCCTGTTTTCCCTCAACAAGACTCCTATATTAAAGGGATACAATGCCTCTTCTATCTAGCCACATAAGAATTCAACAGTGTAAGATGAAGGGGTGTGCACATGAGAGTATTAGACAATTATGTATCTGTCCAATAAGACAAGACCAGTAAACCCAGGACATTTATCCACTTACTCTCATTGCAAACTTGAGTCTTTGGTCAACCGTAATACATCTTACGAATTACATCCTTCATATGCTTCCAGCTTATACACTATATTTTGTTAGGCCTTCCTCAATACATCTTGCTTCACAGTTAAGAGATGTGAATTAGCCTAATTAAAGCCTGTAATGAATGGAATCGGACAGATAAACTTGATGCAAAAATCGCTAGTTATTAACATCAATACTTCTTAAAAAAGCTTAATCAAAAATAGAAGATCAATTACTTCTTTGATATGCCTGATAACAAATAAGTCATTATAAAATTAAATTAAATCTTTTTACAGAAACAAATCACCACCAATTACTATGCAATGATCAATGTGTGCATCAACCATAATTTATTGCATGTTTCTGTTACATTTCTTCCATTCATGTTTTCACTGGAGGTTACAACCCAGTCTCTTAAGTTCTGTCTTAAAAGGGCAGATTTTCTTGCCGCACTGCTAATGAAGCTCATCACTGACACTTGCCCAAAGTAGCATTATTAGCCACAAGAGAGTAATTATTATAAGGAAAGAGGGAACATGGGTCCCAAATATAATACAATCTGGACATTGTTAGCTCAATGAACAAGAAATGCTTTTATATAAGAGATATCCCCAAGGACTGCCTTAGGAAAGTTGGTTAACCCTTTGCATGCTGGGAAATTTGTTGTCTGCTAAAATTTCGTTTGCTGAATTTCTAAAATTAGCATTTTCTTCGATTTTTTTCAAAGAATACTATCAGAATAGCGTTCTGTGGCGTCTCATCTGGATCCAAATTGTTTGCAAAGGCCTTCAGAATTCGATTACAGCACTGAAAGAGTAAATTAGGAGACTTGAAGCCTACAGTACACTCCACGCGTTTTCCCCAATTTCCCTCCATACTCCGCGGGTTTTGACCTGGAGGGAGATTAAGAAAATCCCGCTATACGCGGCGTTTGCATGATTTTGGACGCGGCGGTTAACGATCGGCAAAACTGATAAGCCGACGCGGCGGCCCTCGGCGTTGGCAACGCGGGGGAAACTCCGCGTTTTACGAGATAACGATCAATTTAATTTTGTTTGACTTCCTGATTTTCAAATAAAATTACATTTATTACAAGTACATACATGTACATGTAGTATAATATTTACAATTAAAAAAACAACCAAGATAGATCGATCCCGACGTGGTTGTAGAAGTAGTTGTTGTTGTATAGAAAACTCGTTGATTTACGACACACAAAACGTCGTCTTTTAACTAATACTTACCAATTAATATAAACACAGTTTGCAACATTGTTTTTATTTTAATAATTTAATCCAAAGTTTTCATGTTAGCTGGTGATTTTCTATACTGAACATGTATACAAATGACCAAGGACCCTAAAAATCTCGCAAATCTGTGTGAATTGACAGTTTGACGTAATCAAAGAAAAGCCGCTTCCTGTCTAAAGGCATAACTAACTCAAGTGAACACGTTCAACGAATGCATAAGGAATGGTTTTAATTGTCGGAACAAAGTCAATTCTCTGCTCGCTAATGCATTGATTTTCTCTTTGTTTGTAGGTTATTCCATTGATTGCTAAAAGGTGGTAACTATTGACTTGATAATTGCATTTAATATTCACAGTTGTATTCTTGTTGCGTCGACATTCTAAACAATGTTTACCAGTAATTATGGACCAAATCGGCAGAGTGACATTCACACATGTTAATCCCTTTTGTCAAAACACCGAAGACAGCAGTCTACACAATTGGTCAGTAGACAAGCTTTGCGTGTTTTCATAACGTCAAACACTTAAAATCCTGTTCCGCCCAGATGTCTTCTTTATTCAGTTTACAGTACAATTAGTATTAAAATAATTACTCTACTAAAATACCGTAACGATAAAGATTCGGCGTGTTCGATTTGAAATTATTTTAGAGGAAATATCAACTTATTCGCGATATAATTTCGTTAATAAATACCAAAGAAACTTTTAACCGAAATCAACAAAATTCAATGTTCTCTGCGCTACAAAGTTTGTATAAAAAAAATCAATACACGCACGCTTTGCAGGAGTATACATTGTACCTTGACCTTGTACATTGCAGCATAATTTTCGCGCGCTTTTGTTGGGAAATATATACATGATGACTGTATATTGGAAGCATTTGTAAACGTCGTGTTAACAATTAAAAATCGTAGTGTGTTACGGATTACTAATTATTATTCTCATTTGGAAATTTTACGGAACATTATTCTTGTGTCATATGTGTTATGATTTAAATATTAATTTGTCAAATGTATTATATTAGACTAATTCATATTGTAGACGTACCTGTGAATTAAAAACATAATTTTTATACGTATTAATTTTCTATACAATTATCTTTTTTATACATGTACTACAGTATTTAAACAATTTATTATAACAATGTTTTTATTTTTTGGCATGCCCAGTAGCACACTGCTAACGCGGCGTTGCGCGGCGATCACTGATAAGAACGGAAAGTGTCTGCATTTACCGACTAGCCTAAAGTAATACACGCCGCGGGAATTAGCGAACGCGGCGTAACGCCGAGCGTTTTATCGAGTTCACCTCGCTCTTCCAACGCCGCGTGAACACTCGCTAGCAGAAAAAACCCGCGGAGGGAGCGCGTTTTTTGGGGAAAACGCGTGGAGTGTACTGTATGATCTGCACTCTTTGAAAATGGGGCTTTATGTTCGTGCATAAAGTGTCGTCCAAAATAAGCCCGTGCAGTAAACACAGGCTAATCAGGGACAACAGTTTCCGCTTGTATTGAATAATTTTTTTTTACAAAGGACGTCTCTTCTAAGCAAAAATCCAATTAAGGCGGAGTGTTGTCCTGTGTTAGCTGCTGTGAACATATCATATGCTCACCCCATTGTCCTTCGCACATCAGCATCAGTCAAGCTTAACCAATTTATGCCTAGCGTCTAGAAAAAAGGCCTTGGCAAACAGTGTAGACCCAGATGAGACGCCGCATGATGCGGCGTCTCATCTGGGTCTGCGCTGTTTGCTTAAAGGAATTTCTGTAAGAAATATTCTAAATATAGAAATAAATATACTAGACATCTCTAATTTTGGAAATAAATTGATCCAATTAAGAAGGATGGGAGAGTCCACCAGGCATAAATGAGTTAAATTGCCAAACTATAAAATAATGTATTTATCCATACAGCATTTTATAAAGAACTGCCTGTGCCATTAAAACATTGGAATTGTCTCATTCTGTCTACAGACTTACAAGCTACAGTTTCATCCATTCCGTATTAATGTCTTACCTATTATAATTTAGTGTGTTTTTCTAAATGCAGAGGTTTCTAACGGCACACAACAGAACCTGAAAATAAAACAATCTCACATTAAAATACTTACAAAAAACATCAAATAATCATGAAATTCTGAATTCATTTAATCAAAGCACTGTACTACAGGCATATTATTGAGAAAGGACTGATAATAAACAAAACCTTACAAGCATTTATTTTCATGACACCCGATTGAACAGAAGATATAACCACATTATTACCTCCATTAACATGTTATCACCATGGAAACACAAGTTCATCTAATGACATACTGATCACTTTATCAATGAACATTGACATGTTTCTACATTATAGCCACCTACATCATTAGGAAAAAAGAGAAGATTTATTATCTTTTCAAATCCAGCCCATGATATTAAACAGACAGTATTGGTATATTATAAGGTATGTGACAATATTACACATTAAGCCTGTCCCAATGTTATGTGTTAAGAGTTGGGTGATTTATGTGTCATGAATATGTCACATGCTTTTTTTGACATCAACTGACTTAAACCAACTTTTTTCACCATTCTGGCCACAGGTGGTTAGCGTGTGGCTATGATATTAATTAGTGAAAACATCATTTTGAATGATAAATAATCATATTATAACGAAAAATTAACTTTTCTGAAGAAAAAAAATTTCACTATCAAATATGTTATATATATATTTGATAGTGAAATATTTTTTTTTTCAGAAAAGTTAATTTTTCGTTATAATATGATTATTTATCATTCAAAATGATGTTTTCACTAATTAATATCATAGCCACACGCTAACCACCTGTGATTCTGGCGCCGTTTGTATAAGGGAAAATCCAGTTGCTTTGACTTAAATTACAAAATTGGTGCTAAGCTTTTATGTTTACACAAAATACATCAATATTGTTTTCTAAACCCTTTTCCACTTAGATATGTATTA
Source organism: Dreissena polymorpha (assembly GCF_020536995.1). NCBI lineage: Eukaryota > Metazoa > Mollusca > Bivalvia > Myida > Dreissenidae > Dreissena > Dreissena polymorpha. The sequence continues at coordinate 5,789,121 of NC_068367.1, read as the reverse complement.
GTAGTCCCTCAGAAAGGCTGGTCTGGTTTTATGCTGGTTGGAAAAGTCATTTTCACTTTTCTTCTTATGGGGGAAAGGGTTAATTTAAAATACTGTAAATATTACATTTACTCTGAGGTTCAACTTGAAAAGCTGGATCCCTTAATTGAACAGTAAGGTGTTTCTTTTTTTATGAATTTCTTTGTACAATGTCAATGTTTTTGGTAATGATTGCTATGAATGAATAAACAATGTGTAAAGTAATTTTACATGCCAATTTTTTCAAGGGACTTAGCTTACCTAGTCGAAGCATACCGGTAGCTTTCAAATATGTTCTTTTGTGAAAATGTAGGTTGTGTGGTAATGAGGCTTATTTAGAAAATTGCTAGCTTAAATCTGTGTGTGGTCACAAGTGAACTTCATTAATATCAATTGAGACTTAATGTTAATTCCTTTAATGTACAATTTTTGCTATGAAGATAATAAATGTGTGAATTGAAATACACCTGTGGCCCTGGTCAAATGACCAATTAAACTACATGTGACAAATCGTGTTTGTGCTTGCGGCAAAGGAAAGAAATTGCAATGACAGCAATCACAAGGTGCCCAGCCAACCAAATAATTGATTCAAATTGGCCGGTAAATAATTGTTAATAAAAGGACATAATTTTAAACCACTTTGTTCAGTAAGTTGAAAATCAAGCTAATAAAACTGTTGTCAGCCTCATTAAAACATGGTGTCCTCATTAGAGCAGGAGAATATCATCAACATCCATGAATAATAGGAGGCTCAGAATGGGAATATGGGGCTTAATGCATGCACGCAAAGTGTCGGCCGACAGTAGCCTGTGCAGTCCTCAAATAACAATCTGAAATATCAGCTAAAAAATTACGGTCAAAGCATTGAAAAAACCCATTCACAAATCAACCAAACAAGTCGCATACACAACAATAACTTTAATTATCTCAGGATTTGAACAGGCACATTTATAAACTTGAAATGTCTCTAAGCATGCGTAAATAATTTGCACACAATATTTCAATAACAGAACACACAAAACTACCTGCTGATTAAATCAAGGGTCTAGACAGTACAAATACAATATTTTGAGTTTTTTTCCACACAAGTACCATGCTAATGTTGATAAATACTTCAAACTTGTCTAATATTACCAATACTGTGTTATATTGTGTCTGGGTTTGTTAAATGCATATACTGGAGCTATTATCTTATTTCAACAAGAAAGCATTGACACCTGTACTTATTTATAAACATATATTTTTTATCAAACTGTATTAAATGACTGCTACTATTGCTATAGTGAAGAAAATGTAAAACAAGTCATTTAAAGTCTGTTGTGTCGGTATATACCCTGCACAAGATACTATTCAAGGGCTTTGGCAAATTGGTCCTTCAGCTTAAGTCTGAACTTTTGTGTAAGAGACAACAATCAAAAAGTCCAGTCAGCAATTTCCAATATGTTTAAACAGTGCACCATTAAAACTTGCACTTAATGCCCCTGGTAATATGTTTAATCAGTGGCCATACAAATTATCACATTGTTAACTTGGTAAACATTGCAGTCAACCATATTCTCTGTTGTCGCATTGTACACCCTTTGATGACCACAGCAGTAAATTTGAATAAAAGGTCTGGTCAGCAGTTAACGCAAAAACTGACTAACTGACAACATGAGAAAGTATGAGTTAATACGTTATGGTGCTCACATTGCAAATAAAAGGTGTTAAGAACTTTGGCAAACAGTCATAATCAAACAGAATTTCTATGGCTTTAAGTCCATCACAGGTATGGGAAAAAGCAATACTAATGTCTGACTAAATGTGACTTGAGAAAACCATTGTAATGGGCTGGATGTGATACCATTGTAATGGGCTGGATGTGATACCATTGTAATGGGCTGGATGTGATACCATTGTAATGGGCTGGATGTGATAAATTGAGTCTCTTTCAGGGCAAAGGGAGCTTAATGCATGTGAGTGTTGTCAGAGATAAGCCTGTGCAGTCCAATTTTATTTTTCCTTTGAAGGAAATCTCTTCTTAGCAAAACTCCAGTTTCCACGGAAAAAGGCATGCTTGATAAGCCTGTGTGGACTTTTATTTAAGTTCAATTGTCCCCCTCCGTGGCTCAATAAATACTGAACAAAATCTCATACACCCTTGGGTATGATAACATCACATAAGATTGATGAAAATGTTAATCATTTTTGTTAAATACATATAAATCAATAAAAATATGTTGCTATGTTTACAAATATTACAACAGTATTGTTCTACAATAATTAAAACATTTAAAATCATTTCAAATATCATAATATGCACTCAAAAATATCAACAACTAAAAAGCAACAACAAACACCATAGAAATATGATATAGCTCAAGCGCCTTATAAGCATTCAAGTTCAGTTATATCTAATGATTGCAAACAATCCAAGTCTATTTTCAAGCAATAACACTTATTTTATTTCAACGTCATAAATCAAATGCTTTTAAAACACCCAAGTAAATAATTTTATCAATACTACATTACCTATTCCCTTTTTTCTCTTTAATTTTTTATCACCACAAAAGCATGTATTCACTAATGTTTTACTTAGAAACACTGCATATCCCATTAACATCCACCAAGTACTTTAAACACCCCATTTATGAATGAAATTGTTGATAAGTTATCCTTCATCTTATAGACATCCAATATTTACAAATGGAGTAGTATCGTCATGCATATATTAACCGACAACCACACCGATATTTAAGTGTCACTTACTGTGTGTGCATCACGCAATATGCAAATACCATTCAAACCCAATCCAAACACGCCCACTCTGCTGCAACAACTTTTGCAATATCAAAATGTCTTGTTTTTTTGTTCGCACAACAGTATTCATAACAGGGATTGGTTATAGTATTGAATATTAAATGGAAAATAGTACAGAATGAGGAATCAACTGATTTTAGATTTTTTGTTTCATTATTAATTTTGCATGACAATTCAGTCTTTCATTATAATTGAAAAAAAAGTTATATTTTATGTTGAATGCAGTCAATAAAACAACTCATTTAAACTGATTTACTTAAAGCTGCCAAAAGCAAACATAATAAGTACAAGAGGGCCATGATGGCCCTGAATCGCTCACCTGACTCATTAAGATCAGATGAAAACTATGACCTCTATTGTCTACACAATGTTTTTCTATGATTTGACCTAGTGACCTAGTTCTTGACTCTAGATGACCCAAATACAATCCCAATCCAGATTTCATCAAGATAAACATTCTGACCACAGTTCATAAATATTGGATAAAAACTGTGACCTCTATTGTCAACACACGGTTTTTCTATTTATTTGACCTAGATTTTTACCCCAGATGACCCAAATACAATCCCACCCAGATTTCATCAAGAATTCTGACCAAATTTCATAAAGGTTGGATGAAAACTGTGATCTCTAATGTCTACACAAGATTTTTCTATTATTTGACCTAGTGACCTAGTTTTTGACCCCAGATGACCCAAATAAAATCCCAACCCAGATTTCATCAAGATAAACATTCTGACCAAATTTCATAAAGATTGGATGAAAACTGTGACCTCTATTGTCTACAGAAGGTTGTTCTATTATTTGACCTAGTGACCTTGTTTTTGACCCCAGATGACCCAAATACAATCCCAAACCGGATTTCATCAAGATAAACATTTTGACCAAATTTCATCAAGATTGGATGCAAACTGTGACCTCTACTGTCTACACAAACAAATTGTTGACCGACGGACGCACGGACACACGCAGGCACGCACAACGGACGCCGGACATCACACGATCACATAAGCTCACCGTGTCACTTCATGACAGGTGACCTAAAAATATGTGTCCGAGATAAACATGAACAGTTGTGGTTAAAATCCCATAGAAACAAGGGCTGTTTGTAAAACATGCATGCCCCCCTATATGGGCTATAAGTTGCAGTAGCAGCCATTGTGTGAATACGTTTTTTGTCACTGTGAATGGTGGTGGTGGTGGTGGTGGTGGTGGTGGTGGTGGTGGTGGTGGTGGTGGTGTAGTAGTAGTAGTAGTAGTAGTAGTAGTAGTAGTAGTAGTAGTAGTAGTAGTAGTAGTAATAGTAGTTGTAGTAGTAGTAGTAGTAGTAGTAGTAGTAGTAGTAGTAGTAGAAGTAGTAGTAGTAGTAGTAGAAGTAGTAGTAGTAGTAGTAGTAGTAGTAGTAGTAGAAGTAGTAGTAGTAGTAGTAGTAGTAGTAGTAGTAGTAGTGGTAGTAGTAGTAGTAGTAGTAGTAGTAGTAGTAGTAGTGGTAAAAGTAGTAGTAGTAGTGGCAGTAGTAGTAGAAGTAGTAATAGTAGACCTGGTGGTGGTGGTGGTGGTGGTGGTGGTGGTGGTGGTGGTGATGGTGGTGGTGGTGATGGTGGTGGTGGTGGTGGTGGTTGTGGTGGTGGTGGTGGTGGTGGTGGTAGTAGTAGTACTAGTAGTAGTAGTACTAGTAGTAGTAGTAGAAGTAGTAGTAGTAGTAGTAGTAGTAGTAGTAGTAGTAGTAGTAGTAGTAGTAGTAGTAGTGGTAGTAGTAGTAGAAGTAGTAGTAGTAGTAGTAGAAGTAGTAGTAGTAGTAGTAGTAGTAGTAGTAGTAGTAGTAGTAGTAGTAGTAGTAGTAGTAGTAGTAGTAGCAGTAGCAGTAGCAGTAGCAGCATTACAAGACCAATACTTAAGAATGATCAAATGGGAAAAGGTAACATAGCACTGGCAGTAAATATGGGGCTCATTTACAGGTCAGATTTGGAATCTCTGCTGTAAAATGAGATTTTGAATGAATTAAAGGGAGGCAAATCTGTAATAAAAAGAACATGCATAAACCGTAGTTGTTTCCCTTGTTTGAACCATGCTAAATCCTTACAAGTTTGGAAAGAATTGGATGAAAAATTTGGACTTTATTGCATAAACACCATTTTCTCAATTCAAGGGGAGGTAATTCTGTACTTCATGGACCAATAATGCTCATTTTTTTGTAGGGTTCGTGTCCTCATTGATATAAAGACACTGTGCAAATTTGGAAAGGATCGGACAAAAAATGTGGAAGATTTTTGAAAGTTTTCACAAAATAGGCAAAAACGAATAAACATGCAAAGTTCAACGAGCTCTTGCGGCCATGTTTTTTGACGAATCAAATTTCTTTGAACAACTTTTTCAGGGGAGCCCTCAAAGGTCATCCCTGTGAAATTTTTTGAAAATCTGATGAGCGGTTTCTGACAAGAAGTTTTTTTAAGGTTTTTACCATATATGGTCATGGCGGCCATTTTGGTTATGTGATCAAATTTTTTTTAACAATTCTTTTGTCCCATGACCTAGGGATGCTCCACATGAAATTTAGTTGAAATTGGCTCAATGGTTTAGTAGAAGAAGATGTTTACAAATTGTTTACAGACGGACGGACAGACGGACGGACGCTGGACGCCGAGTGATCACAATAGCTCACCTCGAGCTATCGCTCAGGTGAGCTAAAAATGTATGAAAAACAAGGCTATTGTCAAGCAATATGGTCCCCTACCGGCTCCACCATTGTCAGAAATTCCACCATTTTCAGAAAAAAAAATTGGGGGGGTTGCCATAGCAACCACAATTTCTGATGTAGGAACAAAATTAAATGACGTGCATAATGTCCATACACGTATTGCCATATATCCATGTTGCAAGTTTCATGAAAAATTTTTAAGAACTTTTAAAGTTATCGCAGGATCCAGAAAAGTGTGTCTGACAGACAGCGCAAACCATAAGTCCCCTCCGGTTAAACCGGTAGGGGACAATAAACCTTATTCTATAAGCATAAAGAAATTTACATGCACTAACAATTATTTGATCACTCCTATGTAGATTTGTTAAAACTCATTTGTAGATTTAAAATATTTTTTTATTAAATCAGATATTGATGTAAAAATATCAGTGACTACACCTTATTAAACCGCACAATACATACATGTACAAAATGTAGGATTGATATTAACAGTGTAAGACTATATGCTAATGAGGTTTGCTTCAATTTAAATGTATACATGACTTCTTGACAGATTTTGAACATTTTTTATTACATTTTAATGCTTAAAAGCGCAATCAATTATAGAAAGAAATTCTAAGAAAAAAAAAGCATCATACATGTTTACGGGAATTTACAATTACTGGTATATTTATGTGAACAACTATGTGATGTTTGCTTTTGATTAAATTTCAAACAGGACCTACATGCCCCAAGACAGGGAGCTTGATTTTGTGTGCCCCCAAAGGGTGGCATATAGTTTTTTAACTGTCCGTCAGTCCGTCTGTCTGTCTTTCTGTCCGTCAGAAAACTTTTAACATTGGTCATAACTTTTGCATATTGAAGATAGCAACTTGATATTTGGCATGCATGTGTATTTCATGGAGCTGCACATTTTGAGTGGTGAAAGGTCAAGGTCATTCTTCAAGGTCAAAGGTCAAAATATGGCTTCAAAGCGGCGCAGAAGGGGGTAATGTGTTTCTAACATACACATCTCTTGTTGGTTCTCCTATGATGGTATTCTGTACATTTTCTGTCAGTCATGCATCTTACAGTTACCAAATGACAGTCAAGACATACTGTTTGATGGTGAATTTCTGTAAGTGATACATAGGTAGTTACATGTACATTCAAATATTATCCTCGAAATTTACATTGCAACAAGAAATGTGGCCTAATGCCACAAAAAAGATTTTTGATATAAATAACTGTACAATCTCAAGCAAGGCCTGTATATAAGCTACCTAAACAAACATTTCAAAGCAAAACTTCTTTTAACCCTTTCCCACTCAGAAGCAAAGTGAATGGTTATGTGCAAACAGCATTAAACCAGAACAGCCTGTGAGTAACTCGCAGTCTGTTCAGGTTTTATGCTGTTTGCTGCTTATCAGTTACTTAAGGTTGAAATTGAAACCTTTTAAACTTGAATTTAGTAAGAAAGGTATTTAATTATATGTAACTTTCTAAAGGACTACAGATGCGTTAAACTACGTATCTAAGTGGTAAAGAGTTAAAACTCAGTTACTGAGCAGAAACTGATATCTTATTTTTAGTAACAGTGACCTTCACCTTGTCCTCCATTACCCTCAGCTACGGTAAGTCTGCAAATATTCCTGCTTCATACCATATGTGAGCATAATACCTCAACCCTTTACCACTTAGATACATTTTTTCACGCATTAATTTTGGTCCCTCATAAGTTTAATTTTATTAAAGGCCATTCTGACTAAATCCAAGTTTTAAAGGTTTCAGTTCCATCCCTTAGATACTGATGAGCAGCAAACAGTATAAAACCTGAACAGACGGTGAGTAACTCGCAGGCTGTTCTGGTTTTATGCTGTTTGCACATAGTCATTTCAACTTTGCTTTTGAGTGGGAAAGTGTTAACACAAAGTCCATGTGAGCATTTTTTTTTTATGAATAAATTAAAAACCACAAAACAAAATGATTTTACGGGGCCATGCAGGTTTGCATTTATTATAAAATGATGTGAAAAGGGATGGCAAACGATTTTTATGACATTGATAGCTTACATGAAACCAACTGTCATTATTTATAACCAATCCTTAATGTGCAGCATGTGCAGACAAACAAATACATTAGACTGATCACATGCCATGGCAGACTGTTGGATAATGATCAATGATATATGTTAAACAGTCTGGTATTTGAAATATGCAATAGCATTAGCTTATCTTTCTATGTGAAGGTTTTATGATAAGATATAGGGACTATAAGATTTCAACTCAATAGTAGGCAAAAACACAATCCATTCCAAGACATTGTCTAGTGTTAGTGGAGTGTGTCCTACCATAGTGTTAGTGAAGTGTGTCCTACCAATAATCAAATTGTGATTATCAAACCATTTTCATGCAAATGTTCAAAATCAACAATTAGGCAGTACATACATTCAACTTCACTGTACATACTTCAAGCTGTTCTAAGAACTAATTAAATATTTAAAAAAAAAGTTACATAAATTATTAGCAACTTTTCACGCTAATAAAGACAGCAAATATATTTTACCTTGTCAGAACATAATCAAATTAGACAATTTACACTATGAATCAATCCTTTTTATTGCACGCGTTTTTATAAACAGCTGTTGTTAACTTTCAGTCAATATCAATCTACTTCAAAGAATATCCAATTTTCACACATGAATTTTGGCACATTTACAACTAAGAAAATCAATTGCCTGACACAATTTTCTTTGCTGTAATTAAATTCATTGAGCACACATGAATTATTCAAATCTTGTAATAAGAATTTATTGTCTTAGTGGGGAAGACTGGGCTATCTGAATAATGAATGTATATTATAAACAGCTGGCAGGTTATTGTATGAAGAGCTAATGTTTACATTAACCACGGTCTGGGAAAACAGGTCTTAATGCATGTGAATAAAGTGTCGTCCCAAATCAGCCTGTGCAGTCTGGCTAATTGGGGACAATACTTTCAGCCTGTAAGGAATTTTCATTCAAGGTTGTCTCTTTTTAACAAAAATCCATAGTAGGCAGAAAGTCTTGTCCCTGATTAGCCGGTGTTGCCTGCTCAGGCTTATCAGTGAAGACACTGTTCACATGGTGTACCAGGAATTTATTTTCTTAGCGGGGCAAGTTTTCCCAGGCAAAGGCTCAGATAAAACCCAGTCAATTTAAACTATAAAAAAAAAAACTTTTTAAATCAATGTAGGTAAAATTACTCAGTTTCTTTTAGTAAAATGACAATATAGTACAGGCAAAGTATGGATATCCTTGGCCCTATGATAAAATTATTGAAGAAAACGCCTCAGTTAACACTTTACCACTTAGATACGTATTTTGACGCATTTGTCTTCCCGTGGAAAATTACATTTAATTAAATACCTTTCTTACTAGATTCCAGTTTTTAAGGCTTCATTTCCATCCCTTAGTTACTGATGAGCAGCAAACAGCATACAACCTGAACAGACTGCTAGTTACTCGCAGGCTGTTCTGGTTTTATGCTTTTTGCTCATAGCCATTTTTACTTTGCCTCTGAGTGGGAAAGGGTTAAAGAAAAAGTACAATAAAATCTTAAGCCGAGTTTAAAAATATACAGAAATATTTCAAAATGTCAGCCTCGCTGGATTATCTTGAATATGCACCAGGTAAGTCGGTTGACAGTGTTGTTTCTGCACTGAATTAAACCTTAGCAAGTTACTAGCAGGCTTCAGATCTGGTTTTATGCTATTTGCACATAGCTATTTTCACTTTGCTTCTGAGTGGGAAAGGGTTAAAGGGACCTTTTCAGGCTTTGCATAATTGACAAAAATTGTGTCAGATTATCGTTGTAGTTTTGATATTTGCGAGTTAACAGTAATACTCAACATTTACCATGCTCTGAAATATCTATTATATGCATCTTTTGGATGATTTAACAAGATGTGTTTGTGAAACACAATGTCCCCCTATATGACGTTTGACCTTGAAGGATGACCTTGACCTTGACCCTTCACCACTCAAAATGTGCAGCTCCATGAGATACACATGCATTTCAAATATAAAATTGCTAGCTTCAATATTGCAGAACTGACATTACATGAGCAATTTTTACCAATATATTTGACCTTGAAGGATGACCTTGACCTTTCACCACTCAAAATGTGCAGCTCCATGAGATACACATGCATTCCAAATATCAAGTTGCTATCTTCAATATTGCAAAAGTATTCATAAAATAAGCGATTTGGGCCACATATATTTGACCTCTGACCTTGAAGGATGACCTTGACCTTTCACCACTCAAAATGTGCAGCTCCATGAGATTCACATGCATGCCAAATATCAAGTTGCTATCTTCAATATTGCAAAAATATTCATAAAATAAGCTATTTGGGCCACATATATTTGACCTCTGACCTTGAAGGATGACCTTGACCTTCACCTTTCACCACTCAAAATGTGCAGCTCCATGAGATACACATGCATGCCAAATATCAAGCTGCTATCTTTAATATTGCAAAAGTATTTATAAAATAAGCTATTTGGGCCACATATATATGACCTCTGACCTTGAAGGATGACCTTGACCTAAACCTCTCTCCACTCAAAATGTGCAGCTCCATGAGTTACACATGCATGCCAAATATCAAGTTGCCATTTTCAATCTAGCAAAAGTTATTGCAAAATGTTAAAGTTGGTGCAAACAGACAAACCAACCAACCAACCAACCAACAGACCAACCAACCAACCAACCAACAGACAGGGCAAAAACAATATGTCCCCCACTACTATAGTGGGGGACATAAAAAACCTTAAAATTATACAGTGTTACGAATGCAAAACGATTGAATGATTTGGAGAGTTCTGTTCTTATTGTTATATTTCGTGACATCACAATGATTGCTTATATAATGTATAAAATACACCACTAACTGCACTAGCTGTGGTTCGAACCCAGTTGAGGATCACATTTTTTTTCTTTCTTTAATTTCATTCTTGTTTCTTTACTGGAGCCATTTGGTTCCAATGTTTACATTTATAACAAGATGTGTTTGTGAAACACCCCCATATGTATGACCTTTGACCTTGAAGGATGACCTTGAACTTTCACCACTCAAAATGTGCAGCTCCGTGAGATACACATGCATGCCAAATATCAAGTTGCTATCTTCAATATTGCAAAAGTTATGGCCAATGTTAAAGTTTGACGCAAACCAACAAACCAACAAATAAACCAACAGACAGGGCAAAAACAATATGTCCCCCAGTATAGACTGTGGGACATAAAAATTAAAGCACTTAATGATAAACTTCAATACATGCCAGAATCTGTGATCCAAATTATTCAATTGTTTTGAGTTTTTAAAGCTTTATAATTAATTTTTTTCAGGTTTCTAAATCGGCAAAATATGCATAAAATGGATATTTTAGAGCATGGTTAATGTTTAGTAGTACTGTTAGCTTGCAAATATCATAAAGACAATGAATCATTGAAAATCTGAAACAATTTTTTTCAACTGTCAATTAACCGAAACCGGAAAAGTTCCCTTTCAGCTGTCTGTCCTTTACATCTAAAGACTGACTGGGAATAATATCTTTAATGAAAAACAAATATTATTAAGAGATATAATAACATGTATTAATATTTTTTTTTAATTTAACCAAAGCTTTAAACTTACTTCAAATATTATTTAAATCCCAGTTAAATTGAAATAGCAATCCGCTCATTCATTTGAACGAAAAACAACCGTGCGTGACAAATACATTAGGTACATTTAATGAAGGTTTTCTGAACGTCTACAGAAGATTCATGTCACCCCTACACCAATACGTAATGAAAGGTTAGGCCAAGGCGTTATTATACCAAGTCAATGACAGATTTTCAATAAAAGTAATACCGTATAATCTCTAACAAACTTTATTTATAGAAGAAATACCACTGACTATTTGTTTATTTGTTAAGAAAATCCATTTCAGTAATTTTACAATTGAAGCTTATTTAGGTAACAGTTTAAACATTGTAATTATGTAGTCTTTTAAAGAAACCATGGGCGATGTATTGGCCATTTCCAAAATATTTATCATAGATTCAAACTAAAAAGAATTAAGAATATTGGAAGCCACATAGAACTACTGACATAGAAATATAAAAGAAATAATGTTCAAGTAAGGATCAATTTTTTACTTGAATACTGTTTGAAACACTGAATTTAAAATTACATCAGGAAGAATGTTCACTTATTAAAACCATTACGGTAAACTATATAGCATACAAAAGAATTTGAATAACTAATATATAGTCATTTAAGTCGAAATATACTCTCAATGATTTTTTTTTATCACCACCATCTTTTGTTACTCAATAGGTAAGGTAGTTAACTAAGGGCAAATTGTACTAAATGTCCTGTAATCAAACATCAAATCTAATTTTATAGTGTGATGAATAGCAGATAAGTAAACCAGCCATGGAAATTTATTGCATAAAAAACACTCAACCTTGATCATTAGCAGCTGATTGAAATCAAGTTGTTCTCCTATACAGGAGAAACAAATATGATTGAACAACTAGGTCACAGAAAAAAATTAAAATTGCATTTTTGATAGTCATCAATTGAAAATATAAATGGAAGAAAATGACTTTTATTTCATTAAAACTATTTCATTGGTAAGATGTGCAATATTTATCCCCATTATGCTTATGTATTATATACTAAATACATTTGGTACAAACGGAGTGTACTTATTCAATCTACTCAGAAACTTTACGCTCATAATTACCAAATTGTCATTTTTGTGTGATTTCATTGCATTTTTGTTATTTTGGGTAAATGCGATGATTGTGAATTATTTCTGCAAAGGTTATTGTTTTGAAATATTTTGGGAGAGACAGGGGAATGAACAAAAACTAACTTCTTAAGATGAGCTTGAAAAACAATAATAGAAGCCTCCCTCTGGGAAAATGGGGCATAATGCATCTGAGTGAATTGTCATCCCATAATGCATCTGAGTGAATTGTCATCCCATAATGCATCTGAGTAAATTGTCATCCCATAATGCATCTGAGTGAATTGTCATCCCATAATGCATCTGAGTGAATTGTCATCCCAGATTAGCCTGTGCAGTTTGCCTTCCGCCTATATTGGATTTTCATTTAGAAAAAACTTCCTTTAAATACAATTTTTATAATAAAATGAAAATTTTGTCCTAGTTTGTGATGCAAGCACCAAATTTGGCACATATACTCTTCAGTCACTATAGATTTGATAAAGCATGTTAGCCAATACAAAATTTCAAAATGGCGTCCGTTTTCAAGATGGCCGCCGTCAGGATTGAAAAATGAAAAAAAGGAACAAATTCTCTGAAAGGTTTTTCTGCTGTGAACATTACTTGATTTTGATTTCGTACACAACAATTTGACTAGTTTGAATTTAAATTTAGTCATTGTTTAAGTTTATAGTACACACAAATCCAACATTGCTTCAAAAATGGCCGCCAAGATGGCCGCAAAAACCTATTTATGATCATAGCTATATTACTATCCACTCAAATTTGATGAATTTGGTGTCTATACCCAGGTTTCAGGGAGCAAAGAGCTAATTTATTTCGTCAGACAAAGTGTAAGTTAATAATAACACACAGAAATCCAACATGGTGTCCAAAATGGCTGCCAAGATGGCCGCCAAAACATATTAATGACCATAACTATGTTACTTTCCAATCAATTTTAGATCTAGATTTTGGTGTCTATAGATAGGTTTCAGGGGGCAAAGAACACATTAACGTCATCAGACACTTTTTAAGTTTATTATATATCACACAAATCCAAAATGGCCGCCAAGATGGCCGTCAAAACCTATTTATGATAATAAAATATGACTTTGTAACTGTCCACTCAAATTTGATTAATTTGGTGTCTATACCCAGGTTTCAGGGAGAACAGAACACATAAATATCACATTTATATCTTCAGACAAAATGTAATCTAATTATGTTGCACACACATCCAACACGGCGACCAAAATGGCCATTAACACAATACATAGGACCACAGGTCCATAACTTGTTACTCAAAAGTTATGGTTGTTATGTAAAACGCCATAGTTTAGGAGACAAAGAACACTTTAATGGAGTTGAGGTTATATTTAAGCAGTTGAATAATCATAAACTCCAATTTATGGCATTTGGAAGAGAGAATGAACTAGCACATGACTTCAAAAAGGATCAGGTTTTACTCACTTCTGTAGACATAATTTTTTACCGTTGCTGAAAATCATTGAATATTAATTACAGCCTGAATAAGCATGAGTTCTTCCAAAAGGTTAATATTATACACTTTGTGTTCCTTTGACTATTTATTCACATAAAAGCAGAAGTAGATGGTCTTATTGTCCCTTTCGGAGTAATGCAGGATCTAGATGAGCAAATCTGTATCCTCGACCACCAACTGTGTGGTGCTACGACGGGATCGTTATACTGTTTCTTTAACAATTTCAACGTCTGCATCCACGTAAGACAGAACAACATAGCATTCCATTTAAGGCAGGGTTGTGCTGATCAGAGCAATCATGCCGGCCTTGTTTCTGTCACGATACAAAAAGTCATCCTTTTTTACATGAGCATTCTGTTTCTTTGCTTAAACTCACAATATGATTCACGTTTGTTTCATCGTCTCCGGTGCGTGTTGTCTTTGTTATAATGACCGTCTTCGTAGCCATCGAAACCCCACTGTCGCTTGTACGTAATGCATTTTCTATGAATCTACATAAGACACGACTATGGCGTTATATAAGTCACCCTTCTCCATGGTCAAGGATTCAGCAAAGTGCCATCATCATGCATCTGTTTCATGAATACAGTTCATCTCAGCCTCACATGATGTGTCTATAGCATATTCTCAACTTGCCTGAGTGATCTGAGGCTTATCTGCTGTACACAGTATGTTTTTGGTTTCAAAGAAGGCAGCAGGAAGGGAGCTTAGTTCAAAAGACAATACGACTGCAATGGAAGGATCTACAGATTTTTACACCAACAGAAAACGCTGGAACAGAGGAGCAGGATAAAAAGCACGTTCAGAAGCGATCTTAACAGCCAAGCTATTCCCAAGAGCTTTGGCTCTGTATTTTCTCGTGATTTATAAGCAAAGACCGACTTTCCTATGATATCTCTTATGATCGTTTTCCCAACCGCCTCAACTGCATGAACATTCACATCTGACCCACTGCCGCGAGTTAGACAACATGTGCTCTATAAACACATCATCTATGTGTGCTCAATGACAAGATCACGTCCTAGCCCAGCATAGCATTGATAACTCCTACGAACAACGTGAAAACAAATACCGAACTTTCGATAAACGTCTGGGTGCGTTTCCTCTAGATCGCTTATTTGCAGCAAAGATGGATAGCAAATCGGGCACTGCCTGCTAATGCATCATCCAACACCCAGTACGATATGCTTTAATCAACACCCTTGAATTGTTAATCGTAAGCTGATAATTAAGCCATACTATGCTTGTCTTTGAGGTCTGGGCAAGTTCATGTTTCTTCTTCTCTGTAGCCCTCTCGGGTTTGATATAAATCGCATAACATATCATCTGCTAGCGTCATTTTGCCCCTAAGAAGGGAAGAGTACAAATCCTTTGCATGATCCAGCAGTATCTGAATGTCTGGATCTTCCTGGGTCATTTCGGCTGTAGGCTGGCTGTGTATGCCTTTTTCAACAAGAAGATGGTCCCGTGAAGCCCTCTGGACAATTTTGTGTGTCACAATGTGCACAATTTGCGCATGTTCTCTATAGACTGCCTCAAGTATGTTTTTGAGAGCGGTTCATACGTTTATGAAACATCACAAATTTTTATCAACACTTTAAACTACTTTGTGGCGCATCAGTGATGATTTCGGCAGCCTTTCAATACAAGGGTTGGTCAAACGTTACAATGGTGTGAAGGTTGTGGCAAGGTTGAAAACTAAGGCTTATGTAGACAGAATGCACGATTTGTCCCCATTGCACATATTAATCATAGGCAAGAATTTGAATGACAATTGCAGCCCTGGGTACTGTATTTTCTGGTGCAAGATACGCATCATTCCCTGCAAATTCATTGTTGTCTGAAGCTGAAAAATATCGATCCTCTTGTCAAAATCCAGAAATTGCGGCAGGTCCAAACTATGGCGCTTCACATAACAAGCATCACGTCAAAAGTAATGGACTTGTGGTCCTTTGTATTGTGTCATTGGACGCCATGTGCGATTTCTGTGTAACATAATAAACTTAAACTATGTCTGACAATCCTAATGTGTTCTTTGCCCCTCGAAACCTCGGTATAGACACCAAAATCATCAATTGTGAGTGGAAAGTTACAAAGTTATGATCATTAATAGATTCTGGTGGACATATTTTAGACGCCATGTTGGATTTGTGTGTACATATTGTAAACTTAAACAATGTTTGATGATCTTTATGTGTTCTTTGTCCCTAGTTACATAGTTATGATCATTAATATGTTTTGGTGGCCATCTTGGCGGCCATTTTGGATGCCATGTTGGATTTGTGTGTAATAAAATAAACTTAAGTAGTGTATGATGATCTTAATGTGTTTTTGCCCCTTTAAACCTTTGTATAGCAACCAAAATTATCAAATTTGAATGGATATTTACATAGTCATGATCATTTATATGTTTTGGTGGCCATCTTGGCGGCCATTTTGGCGGCCATGTTGGATTTGTGTGAACTATTGTTAACTTAAACAATATCTGATGATCTTTATGTGTTCTTTGCTCCTTGAAACTTAGTTATAGACAACACATTCATCAAATTTGATTGTATAGTTAAATATTTATGATCATTAAAGGGGCCTTTTCACAGATTTTGGCATTTTTTAACTTATTCATTAAATGCTTTATATTGATAAATGTAAACATTGGATCGTAAAAGCTCCAGTAAAAAATCAAGAATAAAATTAAAAAAAGGAAAAGAACATTGCCCGGAGCAGGTTTCGAACCAGTGACCTCTGGAGTCCTGCCAGAGTCATGCAGTAAAAACGCTTTAGCCTACTGAGCTATTCCGCCGAGTACACGTACTGGACGTATTTTATACTTTATATAAGCAATCTTCGTAGTTTCACAAAATTTAACGACAAAAACAGAACTCTCCAAATTATTCAATCGTTTCGCGTTGCAACGCTTTATAATTTTTAGGTTTTAAAATCGTCAAAAGATGCATATAATGGCTATATTAGACCATGGTTAATGTTCAGTATTACTGTTTCCTCACAAATATCATAACTAAAACGAAAATGTGCGAATCTGAAACAACTTTTTTCAATTTTGTCAATTTACCAAAGCGTGAAAAGATCCCTTTAATAGGTAATTGTCGGCCATCTTGGCGGCCAGCTTGAAAAAAAACACTTTCCGGAGGTCCGATTGTGGTAAACTTTTGATATGTGTTAAAGGACCTTGTACCCTACCAGGATCAGTTAAAATACCCTTTGTAGCAATTTTTTGGTGGTTGAATGTATTTTTTCATATATTGACCGTACTAGTACTTCTTGCTAAATACAGAGTATTGGCGGCCATCTTTAAAAAAATGCCGCCATTTTGAATTTTCAAGTGGCTAACGTGCTTTTTGAAGAAAGGGGTACCTAAAGGTAATGTATGCCAAGTTTCATGCTTGCATCACTAAGTGAACGATTTTTTCAATAATCAGCGCAGCTATCCCTGATAAGTCTAAGCAGACTGCAAAGGCTAATCTGGGAAGATGCTTTACACACGTGCATTAAGCCCCATTTTCCCATAGCAAGGCTCAACTGTGTTTGGGTCGATGGCAGTTGCCAGGGTTTTTTCTCAGCATTTTGGGAAGATAGCCCATGGCTTTGAAATTGGGAATTTTATCAGCATTTTCAAGATATTGGGAAAATAAATTGGGATTTAAAACTACATGAAAGAGTTCAACATCATAATTCACAAACTCCACAAACACCATCATGATCAACAGTTTTCCACATAATAAACTCACACAAAGTCTTCAGTCACAAACTTATTTCCCTAGTTTCAACATGTTGAATTTATGAATATCAGTCAGCACTTTGCTTTCGGAAATCAACGATGACGATGCAAAAGAGTCACTTGTTATTAAATTACTATCATTGACAATGGAAGGAGTTTCAATGGGAGGACTTGTACTTGTTGACGATGTTTGTTTATTTAATGATGCTTGCTTAAAAATAATTAACAGTTTTTGCTTGGCCACATTTTTGCTAAGGAATCTTTTTCAAGTAATATTTCGAATTGTGTGACATATTTGTTTTCCATTCAGCCGAATCACAAAACACTTAAATTTCATCACAAATATAATAAGCGCCTGAACAACACAGAGAATATCGGGCACACAAATAATGCCAACGTTATCCAAATCGCGGTATAGTCTAAACAGTATCGGACTACGCTTTGTTAAAAATCGAAAAAGCGGATGTCATTAGCTTTTTTCCCAATTGGGAATTTTTTAGCAAATTTTGGGAAAAAAGTATTCTTTTTGCGATTTGGAATATAGCCGAATTTCGGCTATAAAATCGGGCCAAAAAAAACCCTGGTTGCTGTCAATATAGTGCAAGCTGAAGGAAGGACTAATTGTAAAATGATCAAAGGCAGCTTGTACGATGACATATCATATATTTCAACACATGTATTTATAGTCATAGCTATATATTTTTTCTTAAACCAAAGTTTGAAGTATCAAAGATTTGCTTATTGTTTGCATTACATCCTAAACAGCATTATGGCGCCTTCAAATTCACACAATTATTCACAGCTCGCCAGGGTGGAAACATCACTTCTCAAGTGTCTTTAAAAGAAGACATTAATCCCTAACCCCATAAAAGTTCATAACAATGGAAATACAATTGATGTACTTAATAGACATAAGTAACAAATATCAAAGATCAAAACCCTTGCACTGCAATCTGCCCCAGTGTATAATGTGATAGGATCTCTAGTCTAGTCCCATACAAAACACAGGCTGATGATAACAACTGATATACAGGGTGATATCCGAACTATACAATCAAGATCATACAAGCGATAACTGTAATAATGGCTTTAAAGTAATCCTTCCTGATTCAATTATTCATTATGAAAAACAATTATCACCAAAGGCAAATGTATCAGCATGATTTCATCATCAACATCTTCTTCTTCATCTTTATCATTGAAAATAAACACCATTATCACCATACGGTACCTATCAAAATGGTTTCATCATCATAATCACCACCACCACCACCACCACAGATCATCATCATCATCATCATCACCATTACCATCATCTTCATAAACAATTCACGCATCTGCAACAAAGTAAACATCCCCATGCTGATCTATCCAATCCCAAATAGTCAGTAGTGATTATCTTCATCTTTATTGCATAAATGATTGTTACAAAAAGTTTCTGTCAAAAATAAGTATTGTGTCAGAGAAAAAATATAACATGTTAAATTTGCATTGTATAAAAAAAACACTCTACATGATGCAGAATTTTATTTTTTACCAATAAGGTAGAATTTGTTCCACTGTATGTGCATATTAAATCCAAACACCAATTCCACAGTAATACAACATTACCTTGCATAATTCCCGGTCCACTGACCTGCTTATTGTAGAACAATTCCCAATACACCAACCCTCACTGATCACAGTGATCCAACATTGACAGCTGTACCAGCTCTCCTGGGCCAGCTGTTAACACCACAATCAATCAATCAGGATTAACCTTGCTATTATCACTTCCAAGTGCCCTTTTCTTGATCAATATCAATCCCAATCCAAAACTAACCATGTAGTACTAATCTGTTCGTAAAGCCAACAAGATGATTTCCTACCAAGATTATTTTCCAATCTCAAAGATCATATTAACCCAGTTATTTCTGCAGCCAAGCTAACACACTCTGTGACCTGCCAACATTGGTCATACCTCATAGCACAGACTTAAGGCACACAACAGACATTGCACCCTGTGGCATATATTGTACCCTATCAAACATCATAACATCAGTGCTATTGATTTAAATTAAAAAATCTCCATTCATATCTGGCTATTTGCCCCATTACATCCCCCAACTCTTTCATAAGTTGGTTAAGCATTTCATTTCACAGGCCATTAATGTTATTACAAAACAGAAATCATTTTGAAATCGTTCTGATTGCTTCTTGTGTGATGATCACAAAAAGCATCCTAGAATTCTAGAAAATACCACTGGCACTATTTAAACTGAAACTTATTTACATCATTAACATAGGAAGAATTGCACATTTATTTCAGGTACATTGATACATGCCAAACAAATTACCCACCAATATTACACATATTCCCATTGGTGCAAAAAGGTACCATGTGCCTTCACATTTCAATGTCAACATGGTACATTTTGCACCAAGGGGGCAAACAATTTGAAATTCTGACTGTATTCACCAATGTTTCAGACTTGTTTCTATGTTTCTATTCCTTTATTGAGTCTATGGGATCAATTGATTGAATTATTAACCTGAAATTAAAAGCTTAAGTTGGCCCTTGCTCTGTGAAAAGGGGGTTAAATGCATGTGCGTAAAGTGTTGTCCCAGATGGCTGGTTTACTTATCAGGGACTCATTTCATAACTCTTAGACTCACTTCATAACCCTCATCTCACTTCATAACCCTCAGATTCATTTCATAACCCTCAGACTCATTTCATAACTCTCAGACTCACTTCATAACCCTCAACTCACTTCATAACCCTCAGACTCATTTCATAACCCTCAGACTCACTTCATAACCCTAAGACTCACTTTACAACCCTAGGACTCACTTCATAACCCTTAGACTCACTTCATAACCGTCAGACTCACTTCATAACCCTTAGACTCACTTCATAGCCCTTAGACTCACTTCATAACCCTTAGACTCACTTCATAACTCTAAGACTCACTTCAGTACACTGAGACACACTTCATAACCCTCAGACTCACTTCATAACCCTCAGACTCTCTTCATAACCCTCATTACCCTCAGACTTACTTCAAAACCCCCAGACTCACTATACAACCCTAAGACTCACTTAATAACCATAAGACACACTTCATAACCCTTAAACACACTTCATTACCCTTAGACACACTTCATAACCGTCAGACTCACTTCATAACCCTCAGACTCACTTAACAACCCTAAGACTCACTTAATAACCATTAGACTCACTTCATAACCCTTAGACTCATTTCATAACCCTCAGACTCACTTCATAACCCTCAGACTCACTTCATAACCCTCAGACTCACTTCATGACCCTTAGACTCATTTCATAACCCATAGACTCATTTCATAACTCTCACACTCACTTCATAACCCTCAACTCACTTCATAACCCTCAGACTCACTTCATAACCCTCAGACTCACTTCATAACCCTCATTACCCTCAGACTTACTTCAAAACCCCCATACTCACTATACAACCCTAAGACTCACTTAATAACCATAAGACACACTTCATAACCCTTAAACACACTTCATTACCCTTAGACACACTTCATAACCGTCAGACTCACTTCATAACCCTCAGACTCACTTAACAACCCTAAGACTCACTTAATAACCATTAGACTCACTTCATAACCCTTAGACTCATTTCATAACCCTCAGACTCACTTCATAACCCTCAGACTCACTTCATAACCCTCAGACTCACTTCATGACCCTTAGACTCATTTCATAACCCATAGACTCATTTCCATAACTCTCACACTCACTTCATAACCCTCAGACTCACTTCATAACCCTCAGACTCACTTTACAACCCTAAGACTCACTTAATAACCATAAGACTCACTTCATAACCCTTAGACTCACTTCATTACCCTAAGACTCACTTAATAACCCTCAACTCACTTCATAACCCTCAGACTCATTTCATAACCCTCAGACTCACTTCATAACCCTCAGACTCACTTCATAACCCTCAGACTCACTTTACAACCCTAAGACTCACTTAATAACCATTAGACTCACTTCATAACCCTTAGACTCACTTCATTACCCTAAGACTCACTTCATAACCCTCAGACTCACTTCATAACCCTCAGACTCACTTCATAACCCTCATTACCCTCAGACTTACTTCATAACCCTCAGACTACTATACAACCCTAAGACTCACTTAATAACCATTAGACTCACTTCATAACCCTTAGACGCACTTCATTACCCTTAGACACACTTCATAACCCTCAGACTCACTTAACAACCCTAAGACTCACTTAATAACCATTAGACTCACTTCATAACCCTTAGACTTACTTCATTACCCTTAGACACACTTCATAACCCTCAGATTCACTTCATAACCCTCAAACTCACCTCATAACCATCAGACTCACTTCATAACCCTTAGACTCACTTCATAACCCTCAGACTCACTTCATTACCCTTAGACTCATTTCATAACTCTCAGACTCACTTCAAAACCCTCAACTCACTTCATAACCCTCAGACTCATTTCATAACCCTCAGACTCACTTCATTACCAACAGACTCACTGCATTACCTTCAGACTCACTTAACAACCATTAGACTCACTTCATAACCCTCAGACTCCCTTCACAATCCTCTGACTCACTTCATTACCCTTAGACACACTTCATAACCCTTAGACTCATTTCATAACCCTCAGACTCACTTCATAACCCTCAGACTCACTTCATAACCCTCAGACTCACTTCATAACCCTCAGACTCACTTCATAACCCTCAGACTCACTTCATGACCCTTAGACTCACTTCATAACCCTCAGACTCACTTCATGACCCTTAGACTCACTTCATAACCCTTATACTCACTTTACAACGCTCAGACTCACTTCATTACCCTTAGACTCACTTCATAGCCCTGAGACTCACTTTACAACCCTAGGACTCACTTCATAACCCTTAGACTCACTTCATAACCCTCAGACTCACTTTATAACCCTTAGACTCACTTCATAGCCCTAAGACTCACTTCATAACCCTTAGACTCACTTCATAACCCTTATACTCACTTTACAACGCTCAGACTCACTTCATTACCCTATGACTCACTTCATAACCCTGAGACTCACTTTACAACCCTAGGACTCACTTCATAACCCTTAGACTCACTTCATAACCCTCAGACTCACTTTATAACCCTTAGACTCACTTCATAGCCCTAAGACTCACTTCATAACCCTTAGACTCACTTCATAACTCTAAGACTCACTTCATTACACTGAGACACACTTCATAACTCTCACACACACTTCATAGCCGTTAGACTCACTTCATAACCTTTAGACTCACTTCATAACCCTACATGCACTTCATTACACTTCATAACCCTAAAATCGGAGAAATATCAAAATGTAAATCGCTAGGAACAAGGTATAAGCAAAGTTATTTTTTGTAAAATATGTCATATGGATTCAAGTTCTGAAGAATGTACAACTATTTTGGTCAACTTATACATGAGCAATGTGTCACAGACACTGATGCCCCAACAACACCTGTTGCAACACTTTCAAATCCACAAAATAGTCTACAGTAAACAAAAAGACAAAGGGTAATAGTTCTGCCAAAAGTTGTCACAGCAATATTTCCTTTCTCAGTGTTCTAGATAAGCTGCGTATCAGCGTAATATACGCATTAGAAATATCAAGATTCACTCAATTTATCATTTCCATGCGTACATATAAGCAAGCCAATCTAGACTTACGCAAATGATATAAATTCTCTGCGTATAGCGTAAACAAAAATATAAACAGCTGATTGTCTCTCGCCATTATATGAGACTGGTTATCGTAATAATTATAGATAATTTGTGCGCTGGATTGAAGAAATAGTAAGCCAGTCGGTATTTATACTCTGTTTCATCTAGACGCATGGTAAATTTAGTATTGATTTTTTTAACAAACAGTCAAGCGTTTATGTGTTTATTAAATTATATTAAGAGGTCAACATGGCTTCTTCGAAGCCAATACAAATTACTTCCCAAAGTAATATTGATTCTTTTTATACGGCAAAAGTTGTATCAAGTAAAAACAGTGTACTGCCAATACTGAATGATTTAATTTTCTCTGTTTTCAAATCAAAAAGGACACACTTAAACGCTTATAAAACAACTGTTGAAAGTTGGCAAAAAAGTTTTCCAAGGCTCACGATGGTGGAAGCCTATAGACCAAGGCAGTTAAAAACAAAAAACACTTTAAGAAACCTACTTCTTTGAAGGAATACATAGTTAATGGTTTATTGTGTTAAACATGATTAAAGTAGTGTGTCTGACTGTCTGTACTGCGGCTATATTCTTGTTTTACTTTTAGCAGATTACCCTTCAAGCAAGGCAAATTTTGACCATTTACCCCCATGCTTTGAAAAGTGGGGGTATTCAACCCTATGGGTAAAAAATTATCTATAACACTGCTTTCTTTGCCATCATCTACACATTAAGGTCATTCGACTGCACACGTTTGAGCCAGATCTACTCAGTGCTAATGAGAAGTTAAAAACACACTGACAGAAGTACAAACAAGTGCAAAACTTAATGCCTCCCACTTTGTGGGAGCATAAAAATACGACCACCAGTGTCAACAACACACATGGTTCCATGTGCTGCACATCTCTGCTCATGATGCCTATCTACACAGTTATCTACCCTGTCCTCATTAACCAGTTATAGCTCGTTAACATTCACTGCCTCCTGCACAAACACAGCAGTTTTCTAATCAAGCAATTGGAAATGAACAAGAAACTGAACTGAATAGTACCTAAATATCAGGTTTATAAAGAGTATCTGGTTTTCAATGTTTCATGGTGAAATAAATATATGAAGCCCGCTCTGGAAAAATGGGCTTTCATGCATTTGCGTAAATAGAGAATACTAAATCAGTGCCCAATAAAGCAAAGTTTATTTTGCGAGGCTTAGAAAATCTGAACCACGAGCCTTGGCGAGTGGTTCAGATTTTCGTGCCGAGCAAAATAAACTTTGCTTTATTCGGCACCGACCTAGTATTTGATTTAACCCATCAATTTTCAATTTTTAGTCGTAAATTATTTCTTTAAAAATAGAATAGGAAAATCAAACTACACGGAAAATCCCAAAGTTATTTTAAGCAAACATTATTGGCAGATTTTCGTGCCGAGCAAAATAAACTTTGCTTTATTCGGCACCGACCTAGTATTTGATTTAACCCATCAATTTTCAATTTTTAGTCGTAAATTATTTCTTTAAAAATAGAATAGGAAAATCGAACTACACGGAAAATCCCAAAGTTATTTTAAGCAAACATTGTTTCATTATTTTAATCGTGCCGAGCCTAATACATTACAAAAAGATCAGTAACTAACCTGTTTTTCTGTTTATCATACCTCTACGTCCCCTATTTTTAAGAAACAATGAAAACAAAACACTAAACAACTGCAGCTTTAGCATGAAAGAATATGCATTGTGTCGTATGACGTGTTAATAATGACGTCACAAGTACGTGCACTTAATATTTGTAAATAATGTTTTTTTGCTTTTTGAGTTGCATTATGTGTTAAAAATATATTACATCTTGGTACCAAATTGTTTGTTTTGTTGAATCTGATTAGATTTTACTAAAAATGATTACTTTATAGTTGATTCCGATTAATATGACCATTCTCCACCGCGCATGACAGCTATATTTCAGCACTGCCGAAATAGAGGAAAATTTATTCCACAGTGGTTTATTTTGACAATGCACGTCTGATGATGGGATAAATGGTAATCCCATATAAGCCTTAGCAATATAGGCTAATCAGGGATGGCTTTTTCCGCAAAGACTCGATAGTCATCTAGAAGAGACTTACTTGTAATGCAAACATTTCATAAAAACGGACAGTGTCGTCCCTGTCCGGACAGGCTTATCTGTGACAACACTTAAAGCAAATGCATTAAGCCCAGTTTTTCCAGAAAGCGGCTCAAATGAACAGGAAACTGTCCTGTACAGTACTCATTAATTTATCCAGAGTATCTGGTTTTCAATGTTTTACTTGTGACACTGTTACATGTAAACTGTTCATGAGTTAAACCTGTACAACAAAGGATAATCAAAGGGTTTGAGCCTGTAATTCTCATATGGCATTTCATTTAAGAGCCTTGTTCTGTGAAACAGGGGCTAAACGCATGTGCATAAAGTGTAGTACCCGATGAGCCCATGGAGTGGACATAAAGTGTAGTACCCGATGAGCCCATGGAGTGGACATAAAGTGTAGTACCCGATGAGCCCATGGAGTGGACATAAAGTGTAGTACCCGATGAGCCCATGGAGTCGACATAAAGTGTAGTACCCGATGAGCCCATGGAGTGGACATAAAGTGTAGTACCCGATGAGCCCATGGAGTCGACATAAAGTGTAGTACCCGATGAGCTCATGGAGTCGACATAAAGTGTAGTACCCGATGAGCTCCTGCAGTCGACATAAAGTGTAGTACCCGATGAGCTCATGGAGTCGACATAAAGTGTAGTACCCGATGAGCGCATGGAGTCGACATAAAGTGTAGTACCCGATGAGCCCATGGAGTTGACATAAAGTGTAGTACCCGATGAGCCCATGGAGTCGACATAAAGTGAAGTACCCGATGAGCCCATGGAGTCGACATAAAGTGTAGTACCCGATAAGCCCATGGAGTCGACATAAAGTGTAGTACTTGATGAGCCCATGGAGTGGACATAAAGTGTAGTACCCGATGAGCCCATGGAGTCGACATAAAGTGTAGTACCCGTTGAGCCCATGGAGTGGACATAAAGTGCAGTACCCAATGACCTCATGGAGTCGACATAAAGTGTAGTACCCGATAAGCCCATGGAGTTGACATAAAGTGTAGTACCCGATGAGCCCATGGAGTGGACATAAAGTGTAGTACCCGATGAGCCCATGGAGTCGACATAAAGTGTAGTACCTGATGAGCTCATGGAGTCGACATAAAGTGTAGTACCCGCTGAGCCCATGGAGTGGACATAAAGTGTAGTACCCGATGAGCTCATGGAGTCGACATAAAGTGTAGTACCCGATGAGCCCATGGAGTCGACATTAAGTGTAGTACCCGATGAGCCCATGGAGTCGACATAAAGTGTAGTACCCAATGAGCCCATGGAGTCGACATAAAGTGTAGTACCCGATGAGCCCATGGAGTCGACATAAAGTGTAGTACCCGATGAGCCCATGGAGTGGACATAAAGTGTAGTACCCAATGACCTCATGGAGTCGACATAAAGTGTAGTACCCAATGAGCCCATGGAGTCGACATAAAGTGTAGTACCCAATGAGCTCATGGAGTCGACATAAAGTGTAGTACCCAATGAGCCCATGGAGTCGACATAAAGTGTAGTACCGGATGAGCTCATGGAGTCGACATAAAGTGTAGTACCCGATGAGCCCATGGAGTGGACATAAAGTGTAGTACCCGATGAGCCCATGGAGTCGACATAAAGTGTAGTACCCGATGAGCCCATGGAGTCGACATAAAGTGTAGTACCCGATGAGCCCATGGAGTCGACATAAAGTGTAGTACCCGATGAGCCCATGGAGTGGACATAAAGTGTAGTACCAGATGAGCCCATGGAGTCGACATAAAGTGTAGTACCCAATGAGCCCATGGAGTCGACATAAAGTGTAGTACCCGATGAGCCCATGGAGAGGACATAAAGTGTAGTACCCGATGAGCTCATGGAGTCGACATAAAGTGTAGTACCCGATGAGCCCATGGAGTCGACATGAAGTATAGTACCCGATGAGCCCATGGAGTCGACATAAAGTGTAGTACCCGATGAGCCCATGGAGTGGACATAAAGTGTAGTGCCCAATGAGCCCATGGAGTTGACATAAAGTGTAGTACCCGATGAGCCCATGGAGTGGACATAAAGTGTAGTGCCCAATGAGCCCATGGAGTTGACATAAAGTGTAGTGCCCAATGAGCCCATGGAGTTGACATAAAGTGTAGTACCCGATGAGCCCATGGAGAGGACATAAAGTGTAGTACCCGATGAGCCCATGGAGTCGACATAAAGTGTAGTGCCCAATGAGCCCATGGAGTCGACATAAAGTGTAGTGCCCAATGAGCCCATGGAGTTGACATAAAGTGTAGTGCCCAATGAGCCCATGGAGTTGACATAAAGTGTAGTACCCGATGAGCCCATGGAGTGGACATAAAGTGTAGTGCCCAATGAGCCCATGGAGTTGACATAAAGTGTAGTACCCGATGAGCCCATGGAGTTGACATAAAGTGTAGTGCCCAATGAGCCCATGGAGTTGACATAAAGTGTAGTGCCCAATGAGCCCATGGAGTTGACATAAAGTGTAGTACCCGATGAGCCCATGGAGTTGACATAAAGTGTAGTACCCGATGAGCCCATGGAGTTGACATAAAGTGTAGTACCCGATGAGCCCATGGAGTGGACATAAAGTGTAGTACCCAATGAGCCCATGGAGTTGACATAAAGTGTAGTACCCGATGAGCCCATGGAGTCGACATAAAGTGTAGTACCCGATGAGCCCATGGAGTTGACATAAAGTGTAGTACCCGATGAGCCCATGGAGTCGACATAAAGTGTAGTGCCCAATGAGCCCATGGAGTCGACATAAAGTGTAGTACCCGATGAGCCCATGGAGTTGACATAAAGTGTAGTACCCGATGAGCCCATGGAGTGGACATAAAGTGTAGTACCCGATGAGCCCATGGAGTGGACATAAAGTGTAGTACCCGATGAGCCCATGGAGTCGACATAAAGTGTAGTACCCGTTGAGCCCATGGAGTGGACATAAAGTGCAGTACCCAATGACCTCATGGAGTCGACATAAAGTGTAGTACCCGATAAGCCCATGGAGTTGACATAAAGTGTAGTACCCGATGAGCCCATGGAGTGGACATAAAGTGTAGTACCCGATGAGCCCATGGAGTCGACATAAAGTGTAGTACCTGATGAGCTCATGGAGTCGACATAAAGTGTAGTACCCGCTGAGCCCATGGAGTGGACATAAAGTGTAGTACCCGATGAGCTCATGGAGTCGACATAAAGTGTAGTACCCGATGAGCCCATGGAGTCGACATTAAGTGTAGTACCCGATGAGCCCATGGAGTCGACATAAAGTGTAGTACCCAATGAGCCCATGGAGTCGACATAAAGTGTAGTACCCGATGAGCCCATGGAGTCGACATAAAGTGTAGTACCCGATGAGCCCATGGAGTGGACATAAAGTGTAGTACCCAATGACCTCATGGAGTCGACATAAAGTGTAGTACCCAATGAGCCCATGGAGTCGACATAAAGTGTAGTACCCAATGAGCTCATGGAGTCGACATAAAGTGTAGTAACCAATGAGCCCATGGAGTCGACATAAAGTGTAGTACCGGATGAGCTCATGGAGTCGACATAAAGTGTAGTACCCGATGAGCCCATGGAGTGGACATAAAGTGTAGTACCCGATGAGCCCATGGAGTCGACATAAAGTGTAGTACCCGATGAGCCCATGGAGTCGACATAAAGTGTAGTACCCGATGAGCCCATGGAGTCGACATAAAGTGTAGTACCCGATGAGCCCATGGAGTGGACATAAAGTGTAGTACCCGATGAGCCCATGGAGTCGACATAAAGTGTAGTACCCAATGAGCCCATGGAGTCGACATAAAGTGTAGTACCCGATGAGCCCATGGAGAGGACATAAAGTGTAGTACCCGATGAGCTCATGGAGTCGACATAAAGTGTAGTACCCGATGAGCCCATGGAGTCGACATGAAGTGTAGTACCCGATGAGCCCATGGAGTCGACATAAAGTGTAGTACCCGATGAGCCCATGGAGTGGACATAAAGTGTAGTGCCCAATGAGCCCATGGAGTTGACATAAAGTGTAGTACCCGATGAGCCCATGGAGTGGACATAAAGTGTAGTGCCCAATGAGCCCATGGAGTTGACATAAAGTGTAGTGCCCAATGAGCCCATGGAGTTGACATAAAGTGTAGTACCCGATGAGCCCATGGAGAGGACATAAAGTGTAGTACCCGATGAGCCCATGGAGTCGACATAAAGTGTAGTGCCCAATGAGCCCATGGAGTCGACATAAAGTGTAGTGCCCAATGAGCCCATGGAGTTGACATAAAGTGTAGTGCCCAATGAGCCCATGGAGTTGACATAAAGTGTAGTACCCGATGAGCCCATGGAGTGGACATAAAGTGTAGTGCCCAATGAGCCCATGGAGTTGACATAAAGTGTAGTACCCGATGAGCCCATGGAGTTGACATAAAGTGTAGTGCCCAATGAGCCCATGGAGTTGACATAAAGTGTAGTGCCCAATGAGCCCATGGAGTTGACATAAAGTGTAGTACCCGATGAGCCCATGGAGTTGACATAAAGTGTAGTACCCGATGAGCCCATGGAGTTGACATAAAGTGTAGTACCCGATGAGCCCATGGAGTGGACATAAAGTGTAGTACCCAATGAGCCCATGGAGTTGACATAAAGTGTAGTACCCGATGAGCCCATGGAGTCGACATAAAGTGTAGTACCCGATGAGCCCATGGAGTTGACATAAAGTGTAGTACCCGATGAGCCCATGGAGTCGACATAAAGTGTAGTGCCCAATGAGCCCATGGAGTCGACATAAAGTGTAGTACCCGATGAGCCCATGGAGTTGACATAAAGTGTAGTACCCGATGAGCCCATGGAGTGGACATAAAGTGTAGTACCCGATGAGCCCATGGAGTGGACATAAAGTGTAGTACCCGATGAGCCCATGGAGTGGACATAAAGTGTAGTACCCGATGAGCCCATGGAGTGGACATAAAGTGTAGTACCCGATGAGCCCATGGAGTGGACAAAGGCTTATCAGAGACAACACTTACACTGTCTTAGTAGAAGTCTCTTCTCAGCAAAAATAGTCTAGTCACAAAGTGTCGTCCCTGATTAGCCTGCGCGGACTTCACAGGCGATTCTGGGACAACAATTTACACATAAACATTAAGCCCTGTTTTCTCATGGCAAGGCTGATTTATATGCATTGCAGCTAGATACATTTGGGTAACTGTTTTTGTTTGTACTTTTGTAAAATTGAATTTGTGCAGCACTTCACCATAAGATTTACAATATCTGTCAACGCTTTCTGCCCCAGCTGTGTTTCCTATGTCTTGTCATGCCTGTCTCAACCATCATTACAGAATGACAAGATGCCTGTCAACCGAGAGGATTTGAGGATTCCATCAGAATGGTTAGACAGTCTACCAATTCAAGGAATTCTGTAAAGCACACAAACGTTTGCTGTCAGCATCTCCATGGCGAAGATTTGAATTCCTTGCTCTTTTGAGCTCTTCATGATGTATGAGCATCTTAACCAATTTATGCCTAGCGTCTAGAAAAAAGGCCTTGGTAAACAGTGTAGACCCTGATGAGACGCCGCATAATGCTGCGTCTCATCAGGGTCTGTGCTGTTTGCTTAAAGGAATTTCTGTAAGAATTATTCTAAATATAGAAATAAAAATATACAACACATCCCTAATTTTGGAAATAAATTGATCCAATTTAGAAGGATGGGAGAGTCCACTAGGCATAAATGGGTTAACCTTATAGTCCCTCTCGGCTCATTTGTGTATATGTGTTGTAAAAAAACAAATGATATACCATATTTCATGATCATAAGGCGTAAAAATGTACAAACCCTTAAATTTCCCTGCTAACCTTCATCTTATCAATTCCCTGCTAATCCTCATCTTATCAATTCCCTGCTAACCCTCATCTTATCAATTCCCTGCTAACCCTCATCTTATCAATTCGAGGTAATTGTGCTGTGTTCAATCCTATTCTCTATATTAACTTTCACATTATAACAAAGGATGTTGAACAGATATTGATTACATTTTACATCCTTATTCAAGACGGAAATATATTGTGTATCTTTAAAAAGATATATAAACAATTACCAGTGGAAATGAACAATATATTTTGCCTATTGGAAACTTGTTTTGATTCCAAAATGTGTAAAGTTCTCAAACCAAACAAAAAGATACAATAATTAATGCTTGTTGGCCTTAGCCAAAAACATCCATTGCAACAACAAAACCATAGAATTTAACAGCACATGTAAGGCGCTATTTGAGGAAAGTTTAATATACCAGTACATTCACATGTTATAGCCAGGCATCTACTGTTTTTGTTAAATTCAATTTTACAGGGAAACTGTGCAGTCCCTGTAATTTATGACTGCATTTTGCTTGTTACATTTCCCAAATGTCACACTAACATCACACTTACATTACACAGAGATGCCATTAAAACTGCGAGCCTTCAATCAAGCGACATTAAATGACAATTTTCAAGATTACTTCTTCAAGCAGCTGCTGTTACTGGTTGCCAACTATTGTGCATGATTGCGCAATTGTCAAATTGAAATAAGTGGGAGTGAAGGGTTAAACATGGGTTTTATACAAGAGCACAGAAGTGGAACAATGAAGAGAAAATAGTGCGCTTTTCAAATAGGTAATATCTTTGTAGTTTAATTTACTGAAAGGTCATGCCATAAAAGCAGCAAATACATCTTAGCATGTTTGCTGTATATCTTTCATAAGTGTTTTATTCAAATGCCTTCTCTCTTGGTTTATTATCAAATGCCTTCTCTCTAGGTTTATTATCAAATGCCTTCTAAACTTCTCTCTTGGTTTATTATGAAATGCCATCTCTCTTGGTTTATTATCAAATGCCTTCAAATCTTGGTTAATTATCAAATGCCTTCTAATCTCGGTTTATTATCAAATGCCTCCTAAACTTCTCTCTTGGTTTTATCAAATGCCTTCTCTCTTGGTTTATTATCAAATGCCTTCTAATCTTGGTTTACTATCAAATGGCATCTAATCTTGGTTTATTATCAAATGCCTTCTAAACTTCTCTCTTGGTTTATTATCAAATGCCTTCTCTCTTGGTTTATTATCAAATGCCTTCTAATCTTCTTTCTGGGTTTATTATCAAATGCCTGCTCTCTTGGTTTATTATCAAATGCCTTCTAATCTTGGTTTATTATCAAATGCCTTCTAAACTTCTCTCTTGGTTTATTATCAAATGCCTTCTCTCTTGGTTTATTATCAAATGCCTTCTAATCTTCTTTCTGGGTTTATTATCAAATGCCTGCTCTCTTGGTTTATTATCAAATGCCTTCTAAACTTCTCTCTTGGTTTATTATCAAATGCCTTCTAATCTTGGTTTATTATCAAATGCCTTCTAATCTTGGTTTATTATCAAATGCCTTCTAAACTTCTCTCTTGGTTTATTATCAAATGCCTTCTCTCTTGGTTTATTATCAAATGCCTTCTAATCTTTCTGGGTTTATTATCAAATGCCTGCTCTCTTGGTTTATTATCAAATGCCTTCTAAACTTCTCTCTTAGTTTATTATCAAATGCCTCAAACTTTCATCTTTTCATTCTGTATTGCAGTTACAAACAACTTATCATGTCAAGTGTCAAGTTAAAAGTAACAAGAGGTGAGAAAACAGGGTTAACTGCAGTTGCCCAAAATGTTTCCCAGATAAGCTTGTTCAGTTTGCAAAGGCTGATCAAAGACTACACTGCTTTCCACTTTTATGTTTATTTATCGTTTTAAAAGAAGTCGCCTCTATACAAAAATCCAGTTTAGACAGAAAGTGTGGTCCCTGATGAGCCTGTGCCAACTGCACAGGTTAATCTAGGACGACACTATGCATGCTTACATTAAGCCCCATTTTCTCAGAGCTATGCCTTATTAACCTTGGGTTGCTAAACCAATAAGAACTACCTACCACTGTAAAGGTGCATTATAAGCCCCAGAATGCTGCTTTTTTCCCCCAATGACATTAAGTAGCATACAGAATACTTTTATTCCATTATACTAAAACCATGATACTCGTATTAAATACAGGATCACCAAAGGAACATACATACTAATTTATAAAAAAGAGAATTGTCTTCATGACATTTTGTTGTTTTTTAAAAAAACGCCTCTTTTGTGGAAATGTTAATTCGTGTATTTCCTTTTTTGTACAAAAACAGAGGAATTTCCATCGGACATTTTCAAATGTGCTTAAAATGTTGAATGTGTGGATCATTCTACCGTAAAACATTGTGTAGAAGGCGCACTTTTCTACCCCAAAATTTAATTTTAACAAGAGGGCCAAGATGGCCCTAGTTTGCTCATCTGAGAGGAGTCGGTTCATTCAATCTTTACCAAATGTCAAACTTGACTTAGATATTGTCCAGACAAGCATCCTGGTCAAGTTTCATCATTATTTCATCTGCAAGTCATGATCAATGTACCTATGAAGTTTCATGATCCTAGGCATAAGCATTCTGAGTTATCATCAGGAAACCATTTTTCTAAGTTGAGTCACCGTGACCTTGACAGCCATTGTGTGAATACGTTTATTGGCACTGTGACCTAGTGACCTGAAAATCAATAGGGGTCATCTTCGAGTCATGATCAATGTACATATGAAGTTTCATGATCCTAGGCATAAGCGTTCTTGAGTTATCATCTGGAAACCATTTTACTATTTCGGGTAACCATGACCTTGACCTTTGACCTAGTGACCTGAAAATCAATAGGGGTCATCTACGAGTC
Organism: Dreissena polymorpha; assembly: GCF_020536995.1. Classification (NCBI taxonomy): domain Eukaryota; kingdom Metazoa; phylum Mollusca; class Bivalvia; order Myida; family Dreissenidae; genus Dreissena; species Dreissena polymorpha. Next base: position 5,754,995 of record NC_068367.1, on the reverse strand, counting down.
ATGATCAATGTACATATGAAATTTCATGATCCTAAGCCTAAGCATTCTGGAGTTATTATCCGGAAACCATTTTACTATTTCAGGTCATCATGACCTTGACCTTTGACCTAGTGACCTGAAAATCAATAGGGGTCATCTACGAGTTATGATCAATGTACCTATGAAGTTTCATGATCCTGGGCCTAATTATTCTTGAGTTATCATCCGGAAACCATTTTACTATTTCGGGTCATCTTGACCTTTGACCTAGTGACCTAAAAATCAATAGGGGTTATTTGCAAGTCATGATCAATGTATCTATGATGTTTCATGATCCTAGGCATAAGCGTTTTTGAGTTATTATCCGGAAACCATTTTACTGCTTTGGGTCACTGTGACCTTGACCTTTGACCTAGTGACCTGAAAATCAATAGGGGTCATCTGCAAGTCATGATCAATGTATCTATGAAGTTTCATGATCCTAGGCATAAGTGTTCTTGAGTTATCATCCGGAAACCATTTTACTATTTCGGGTCATCGTGACCTTGACCTTTGACCTAGTGACCTGAAAATCAATAGGGGTCATCTGCGAGTCATGATCAATGTACCTATGAAGTTTCATGATCCTTGACATAAGCGTTCTTGAGTTATCATCCGGAAACCATCTGGTGGACGGACGGACCGACATGAGCAAAACAATATAACCCCTCTTTTCGAAAGGGGGGGGGGGCATAATGAGAAAACTGCCCCCCTCCCAGTAGCCATGTTATTCAACTGACCGGAACCATGTTTCAACTCAACTCTCGTATTAAGGAAACAAATGTTTTGAGCAAATTTCATGAAAATTGAGCCAAAAATGTGACTTCTACTGTGTTCACATGTTTTCACTATAAACATATAGAGAAAAATGCCCCGCCCACTGGCGGCCATGTTTTTTCACCGATCCCAACCATTTTCGAACTTGTCCGAGACATCAATTGAACCAATGTTTTGACCAACTTTCATGATGATAGGGCAAAAATTGTGACTTCTAGAGAGTTTACAAGGTTTCTTTATAGCCAAATAAGGAAAACTGCCCCGCCCACTGGCGGCCATGTTTTTCAACGGATCCGAACCACTTTTGAACTCAACCAAGATATCATTAAGACAAACATTTTGACAAAGTTACATGAAGATTGGGCATGAAATGTGACTTCTACAGTGTTTACAAGGTTTTTCTTTTTTTTTACCTAGTGACCTAGTTTTTGACCCGGCACAACCCAGTTTCGAAGTCAGCCGAGATTTCATTGGGACAAAGCTTCTGACCAAGTTTCAAGAAGCTGGGACAAGAAATGTGGCCTCTAGAGTGTTTACGAGCAAATGTTAATGGACGGACGGACATACGATGCACAAAGACCGGTCACAAAAGCTCACCTGAGCAATCAGGTGAGCTAAAAACTTGATGCGAGATATATACGCTACAGCAATGCCAAGAGATTTTTTCCTTGTCAGTTACCGGGGTACGGTAACTTGCACCATTCTGCTCCCCGTTTTTTTAAAGTAACTATGTTAATACACTGTAACTCCAATATAGTGCGGTCCCTTATAACGCTGTGTCCAATATAACGCGGGGGGTCCTTTGACCCCGTTTTTTCTCCAACCTTCCATTTCTGATTCAAATCCATGTTATGCAACTTCATGTATTTTCAAAAAATTCAAAGAAGCCGGCGATCACAGCTTGATTACTTTATCCGTCTGTTTAACTGATTTCAATCGATAAGAGGTTGAATGACACTTGACAGCTAATTGGTGTTAATATGTTGTGTAATGTCAATAAAGGTGTGAAAACTCGCGAGTCCGTGTTTATTACATGTATTCCCAATAAGAGCGGTTCAGTGCGCTAATTTCAATAAGGCCAGTGCAAGTGGAATAATTATAATATTAAAGTTATTTCAAACGATTTGCTGTTTATGTTTTGTATTTATCGTGTATTGTATTTCATTGTATAAACTATGACTGTGTATGATATCGTTTATTATATGCTATACATTCTTGATGAATAAAAAGATCTTTTTGTATGTTTAATGTTTCAGTACGTATATGAAAAATAAATTAAAAAATCCTGACGATTTATTTACATGCTAACACAGTGTAATAGTTATCAGAGATGCACTTAAATTTTTGCCCGTTATCATAAAGTCCACGGAAAGCACCTTTTTTTACATGCTGCGTATGACCCAATAAAACATTTCTTTGTACATGTATCGTATTGCATTCAATCTAAATTTAAATTGCTCGTCCAATGAAATCTGTGTCCCATAATGCAGTGTACTATTTTTTCTGAAAATGGCGTAGGCATATGAATTTGTTTATGAAATTCGTAAACATATTTCTTGTCATAAATGTTTAACATTATCTTTTCGTAAGTGATGTTGTAATTATATTAGATTATCGGATAAATGTGCACATTAGAAAAGCGGTATGTATACTGTTATCGTTCGATTCGGTTTATATGCATGTATTTGCCGATGACAACACAGCATGACAATACACAGGACCTATATTATAGGCTATACTATACCTGTTTTTATAGCCCCCTTAAATAAATAAGCTCAAAATTTATAACGCTGTCCATTTATAACGCTGTTGCGTGGCTTGGACCCCGTCATCCGCGTTATATTGGAGTACAGTGTAATTGCGCTATATTTATGAACTGAATATAGATGGTCAAACGTTATAAAGTTAACATTAACATTTTCTATCTTTTTCAGGTACGTATACAGCATTTAAATCCAATAAATTTGAAGAAGAAAATGAAAAACAAGGAAGCCATTTTTATTTGAATGTTATTGTTTTTTCCCACAATATTATACCCTATTGTACCTAAGGAATACACATTTTATTTTGGGGGCTCTTGGCGATTTACAATAGTATGACGGCAAGGTCTTTCCCAATATTTATGATTATTTTTCTTGCTCTTCAAATGTGTTAATAAAATTTTGGGTATTGTTTTTGCGTTTGTTTACACAATTTCATACGTCTTGTCAAGATTGGGTTTGTTATTATCAAGTAAGTTGCGTCACCTGTCAAGTTTTGTGTAGCTGAGCTATTATCAAAACATGCGAACTGGCAAACAGCTTCACACCTCCATTGTTTGTTTATCGCCGGTCATGTCAGTAATGGTGTTGAGAAGTTTGAGTCGTTAAAGTCACCTGTCAATTATACCGAGCAACAACATGAGAATAGATGCTCGAGAAGAACGCGTGAGATCAGCAATGTAAATAAAACGCGCGTTATAGTAATACCAAGCACACTAATCGGTCTGTAATGTGTACTCCCCACGATAAAATCGTGGACAGTTACTTCGTGTTATGATGAAAACCTTGATGGTATCCTCGTGGAAATTGTGCATTTCATGCATAATTCATTTAAATCAAAACATTTATTATACGCCTATATAATTAAACAAGAGATGTGTTTGTCAGAAACACAATGCCACCTATTGCGCCGCTTTGAAGCCATATAATTGACCTTTGACCTTGAAGGATGACCTTGACCTTTCACCACTAAAAATGTGCAGCTCCATGAGATACACATGCATGCCAAATATCAAGTTGCTATCTTTAACAAGGGCTGTTTGTAAAACATGCATGCCCCCCTATATGGGCTATAAGTTGTAGTAGCAGCCATTGTGTGAATATGTTTTTTGTCACTGTGAATGGTGGTGGTGGTGGTGGTGGTGGTTGGTGGATGGGTGGGTGGGGTGGGGTGGGGTGGGGTGGGGTGGATGGGTGGGTGGGTGGTGGTGGTGGTGTACTAGTATTAGTAGTAGTAGTAGAAGTAGTAGTAGTAGTAGTAGTAGTAGTAGTAGTAGTAGTAGTAGTAGTAGTAGTAGTAGTAGTAGTAGTAGAGTAGTAGTAGTAGTAGTAGTAGTAGTAGTAGTAGTAGTAGTAGTAGTAGTAGTAGAAGTAGTAGTAGTAGTAGTAGTAGCAGCAGCAGCAGCAGCAGTAGTAGTTAAAGTAGTAGTAGTAGTAGTAGTAGTAGTAGTAGTAGTAGTAGTAGTAGTAGTAGTAGTAGTAGTAGTAGTAGTAGTAGTAGAAGTATGCATTACAAAAATGCAGTTAGCCTTACATTTGGTAAAATTTTAATATATTACAAGGGAGGCAAATGCTGTAACAATAAATTTAAACTTATTGCATTTGTTTCCCCTGTATATAAGAGTGTATTACCTCCCCTGTCCTGCTTATATTTATATTAATCAACAAAATTAAAAATTAACACAATATTGAAGACACAAAATATACACAAAATCTTATATTCTGATATTTTTACTTATCCACTGTATTTTAATAAAAGGATGATGTTTCATTGGACTGATAATTATAGATTTAGGATTACAGACCAGTTGCTTCAGTAATATTGTTCAGAGTGTGCCCTGTTGGCCGCGTATGCATTCTTGAGTTATCATTCAAAAACCATTTTACTATTTCGAGTCACCGTGACCTTGACCTTTGACCTAGTGACCTCAAAATCAATAGGGGTCATCTGCGAGTCATGATCAATGTACCTATGAAGTTTCATGATCCTAGGCCCAAGCGTTCTTGAGTTATCGTATGACAACCACCTGGTGGACGGACGGACGGACCGACCGACCAACCGACATGAGCAAAGCAATATACCCCTCTTCTACGAAGGGGGGCATAATAATGCAAAAGTAATTGCAAAACTTCAACCACGGTTAATGTTTTGGGACACACACAATGAATGAATGAATGACATACAGACAGGCCGAAAACAACATGCCCCCCCATCTTTCGATCCAGGGGCATAAAAAAACAAGAAACCGTCGGAGACGGATGATGCTCCCCAAAGGTTGTTTTTTTGTCACAATATTGCACTATATATTCAGATAAAAGGAAACGTCTTGAGGGGCATAACTTTGGACAAAATAATACAATGGATGGTTTAGCAACTTAAAAAATTCAAAGGGCCATAACTCTCTAAACTAGAGCTTTGTTACAGACATGACGAATACCCCCACATGCCGCATTGATACATAATACTTTGCATAACTTTTGTCGTCTTCACAAAAAACAGCGGACACCATGCTCAATTTTTAAAATGCACTAAGTGACCCCTTGACCTAGTTTTTGACCCAGAAAGGCCCATGTTCTAACTTGGCCTTAAGATCATCTCCATAAAACTTCTGACCAAGTTTGGTGAAGATCGGATGTAAACTACTTGAATAAGAGAGCGGACACCATGCTGAATGTTAAAGAACGCACTAAGTGACCCCGTGACTTTGTTTTAGGCCCGGAATGGCCCATGTTCAAACTTGTCCTAGAGATCATTTAGATAAAACTTGTGACCAAGTTTGGTGAGGATTGGATGAAAACTACTTGAATTAGAGAGCGGATTTAAAATGCACTAAGATACCCCATGACCTAGTTTTTGACCCGGCATGACCCATATTCAAACTTGACCTAGACATCATCTAGATACAACTTCTGACGAAGTTTGGTGAAGATTGGATGAAAACTACTTGAATTAGAGAGCGGACAACATTGTGATGTTTAAAACGCACTAAGTGACACGGTGACCTTGTTTTTGACCCGGCATGACCCATATTCAAACTTGCCCTAGACATTATAAAGATACAACTTCTGACCAATTTTGGTGAAGATTGGATAAAAACTACTTGAATTAGAGAGCGGACAACATGGTAAGGTTTAAAACACACTAAGTGACCCCGTGACCTAGTTTTTGACCCGGCATGGCCCATGTTCGAACTTGACCTACACATCATCTAGTTACAACTTCTGACCAAGTGTGGTGAATATCGGATTTAAACTACTTGAAATAGAGAGCGGACACCATGCTCAATGTGTAAAACGTACTAAGTGACCCTGTGACCTAGTTTTTGATCCGGCATGGCCCTTGTTCGAACTTGGCCTTCAGATCATCTAGATAAAACTTCTGACCAAGTTGGGTAAAGATCGGATGAAAACTACTTGAATAAGAGAGAGGACACCATGCTGAATGTTAAAAAACCCACTAAGTGACCCCGTGACCTAGTTTTTGACCACGCAAGGCCCATGTTCGAAAATGGCCTTAAGATCATCTAGATACAACTTCTGACCAAGTTTGGTGAAGATCGGATGAAAACTACTTGAATTAGAGAGCGGACAACATGCTGAATGTTTAAAACGCACTAAGTGACCCCGTGACCTAGTTTTTGACCCGGCAAGGCCCATGTTCGAACTTGGCCTAGACATTATATAGATACAACTTCTGACCAAGTTTGGTGAAGATCTGATAAAAACTACTGGAATTAGAGAGCGAACACTTAATACGGACAGACAGACTGACCGACCGACTGACTGACCGACAAGTTCACTCCTATATACCCCCTTAAACTTCATTTGTGGGGATATAATAAATCATCTAACCAGAACCCACAAATAACATGCCCATCTCCTCAAGGTAGTTAAGCTTCCCATAAAGCTTCATTGAATTCCAGTCAGTAGTTGGGGGAACAAGAATTGCACTTTATGTACAGTTTATAGAAAATTTCAAAGGGCCATAACTCTGTAAAAAATCATCCGACCAGAACCGGCTGATAATATGCACATCTCTTCTTGGTAGTGAAACTTCCCATAAAGTTTAATTGAATTCCGGTCATTAATTGCTGAGAAATAGCCCGGACAAAAATTGTGCACGGACAGACGAAGCGGCGACTAAAAACACAAACAAGTTGTAATTCTTTATCTTTACCGTCTTTAAGATAATTCATTATTGAAACAATAAAAGAATGCGTGAAATCGGCAATGTTAAAAAAAAACGATTTTTAGTTAGTCTACAGTACGGAATTTTCCCCCCGATTTTTTTGCTTCACAAACTTTTTTTCCTGATTTTTTTGCTTCTAAAAGTAGATGGGCGTTATACATAAATGCGCGTTATACACAGTGTTTTATGGAAGTTGCAAAATCATTGAAATTCAATGTCCTATGGCCATACATGCCAGACGTCCCGATCTTGGCGGGACAGTCCTGCTTTTGAGGTGTTTGTCCCGGTGTCCCGATGTAACACTATTTGTCCCAACATTCGAACAAAACGATATACGCTCTTTAAGTTCACAATAAAATTCCCTATTCAAGCTCCGTCTGGCTTTAATTACCATCGCTAATCCCTTTATTGCCCCCTATTAACAAACCATATCTACTAGTCGAGTGATCCAGTGTTGTTTTTGACACATTATCAGCGATATATCGGCAATTATTGATTTTATCGGGCATTCACACCAGGGTATTTTTATGATAAGGGTCGTTAATTGCTAGGGATAGATGCATCGTAGTGCATTAAGCAGATTGCTTTTATATTTCATGGCCCAAATCAAGTCCTAAGATACTATTGCTTGGGATAGATGCATCGTAGTGCATTAAGCAGATTGCTTTTGTATTTCATGGCCCAAATCAAGTCCAAAGATACTATTATTACGCGGTATTCAGTGTATTATATGTCAAACAAATCGAGCGCTGACCAATACCAGAGACATAAATTTACTTTCGTTTATGGCTGATTTTCCGAAAATAATTTGTACATATTGCATCAATCTAAATTTAGAGTAAATGGATGATTGGTTGAATAAAAACAGTGCTCGATGTGCGCACATCCCGTTAAACGTTGCCTTAATCACAAATGGGTTCATCTGCATAGTCAGGGCCCTCAATCCATTTTAGGGGAAGCGGGTCGCTACCCATAGCAGGGGGAATTTTCGCGGCGTTTCCCTTTCTGGGGGGATTTTTTACTTACTCTCTAATTATAACATTTGTACATGTTTGCACTATATTCATTGCTTTTTTCATAATTTAGTATGTTTGGCAAGATTAAATTAAAATAGAATTGAGATATAATAATCATGAGACACATCTATCTAAAAAAAAAAAAAATTTTTTTTTTTTTTTTAAGGGGGAATTTTTCCCCCAAAAAGGGGAAAAAAGTATACTTTTCAGGGGGGGGGGGAATGCGGCCGAATTTCGGCCGTGGATTTGACAGATTGAGGGCCCTGTTTGTTTACTTCCGGAAAATGGAGAACGTCTGTGTTCATGCAATTCTAAACACATTTTTCATCAATATTTGCCAGAAATTATGAGGTTTTGTAAGTAATTAGCTGATTACTGACTTCAGTAAAGGTGGCATGATTGATCGTTTTAGGTGTCCTGCATTTTGGTCAAATGTCCCGACATTTTTAATGGACTGTCCCGATTTGGACCCGAAAATTTCTGGCATGTATGCCTATGAATACTAATTATTTTACATCTTGACTTTTTTTCGTTCACATTCGGCCCCCTTGTTGAAAAAAATAAACTACCTTCAAATTCCCGATTGAAGGTTTAAAAAAAAAATTACATCTCAATATTTTGTTCATCTCCAATTCAGATTTATAAGTTGAACGTTTGTTAATATAAAATTGAAAATCAATTTCGAAGCAGTTTTTAGCAAAAAAACACCAACACACTTATTTCCCAATTTAAGTCAAAACCTTGCAATTTTTCCCAATCTAAAGGGACCCAGCCCCATTCCCAAAATGAGGTCAAAAACACTAGGTTAAAACTGGTATTATATGTCAAGCACATCAGATCTTATAGGTGTTACAAAAGGTACAAATAGACCACATATAAATATTGACATCTGATTATTCAAGTGTAAAAACTAATTATCAATATTAAAGCAGCAATGTAAATATTGCAATTTCTTGCATAAGCCATTATGTCAGTGACAAATTCTGTTTAAACTCTTATCTGATTTATCTGATGTATTCTGATTGTTTGACTTTTCCACATTTTGAAAATAGTTGTATTGATTTAGGGAAAATGCCTTAATTGCCAAAAAAGCCCAAGGGCTTGGGAATAATATTTATTGCAACCACAATTTAATGCGAAAAGTATTACAATCGGAAAATTATGGACGCATTTTTTTTTCAAAACCACAAATAGCAAATGTAAGTGCTTGCGAAATGGCTTTTTTTTTAATGACGAAATTTCATTCTAACAAACTAAATGGTTTCATAGTATTATTGACAATTAACTGACTTCATTGGGAGACCTATTTGACAATCAAGCAAGAAACCTATTTTACAACCAACTTACTACATTTGAAGAACATTTTGAGATCAAGCAAGTCCTATAGAGAGGCCTAATATTGCAAGCCATAGAAATGAGAAATCTCTGATGGTGTTCTTGTTAGTTCCCTCAGGGGGTAATCCTTCCTAAACTGTGGCTGTAATTAAATATCCTTCTTCCAACACCTAGTAATTGCTGCCTTTTCAGCTGATTTTGGAAGTAGAGAGACTTTAAATGACCCAATATTGACAATATCCCTGTTATTTGTCGACAAGTCTGTAGTAAGCAGTTTCTAGCATTGGCTTTTGTAGACAAATCGTTCACGTATGTACAGGAAAAACCATACAAAAGCTGCAGAGATTTTACTGGAACATCCTTTTAATCATTGATTGGCGCTCTGGAAAAATGGGGCTTACTGGATGTGCGTAAAATCTTGTCTGACATAAGCCTATAGTAAAGTCTGCCAGGGCTATAGATAACAAGCGTACTTGCGTTATTACGCAATTAAAATAACCAAATACGTAATTAAATTCAAAATAAAGCGTACAAAAACGCAAATACAAATTTATTAACGTAATTCCCGTAAAAAAACTTGCGTCACAAAACACAATTCTTACGAACACGGGTTGTATTTTTTACACTGGTTATTTTCCGTACAAAAATGTATCGCATAGTTTATATGCCGTCCAATGAAAAAAGGCAGTCTTTCCAGCGGTTAGTATTGTAATTATTCATAGACATTCTACTTTTATTTTCAAAGTATTCAACTCAAAATGACACGAAAAGGGGATGCACCGCCTTGAACAGCCATAACTTCAACAATTGTGCAGCGATGTTCACGAACTCGGTCTTATTCAACGCAAAAATGAATGAACTTTGATCGGAAATTCAGTAATTGTTTGTTGTTATGTACAGGTACCTTTTTAAATTTCATTTGTATAAATAATATAGTAACCTTAGTAGATTTTTATTATTGTAAATATGTAATTCCCTAAATTACCCAATTGAGTTAAAAAAACCAGGGGTGAAAAACACAATTAAGCTCAAAAGTAGGGTGTGGGGCGAATTATTACCCAATATACCCCAAAAATTATCTATAGCCCTGGTCTGCACAGACTAATCAGGGACGACACTTTCCACTTTCATGAAAGGAAGTCTCTTCAAAACGAAAAATTGGGATTGAAAACCTACAATTGGGAATTTTAAGCAGCCATTCGGAACATAGAGTAAAAGGACTCACTTAAAGGAGTGCAACATAAAATACACAAACAAATGTGACGTAACCCTTTCAGCGCTGAAACCGAATTTTAAAGGCCTTTGCAAACAGTTTGGATCTAGATGAGATGCCACAAAACGTGGCATCTCATCAGTATCCAACCTGTTTGCTATTCTGATAGTATTCTTTGAAAAAAATAGAATAAAATGCTAATTTTAGAAATTCAGCAGACAACATTTTAGCAGACGACAAATTTCCCAGAATGCAAAGGGTTAATAACAGCACTTTAAGCACTGGCCTTTAAAAGAACATTGATTTCAAATCAATCACTTTCATAACATACATTTAGACAGCTCTAATGAGGTGTGAATGTAAATAGAAATCAAAACCTGCAATAAGCATTATAAAGTCATTATGCAACCAAATTAGTCCTTTTAAAGAATTTTATTTAATGATAACATCTTTGCTATAATTCATTGCTTTCTTTATCAATTTCTCCACAGATGGCTTTAGGCAATCTATGACAAAATAATTGTATATTTTCTTTATCTCTAAATCTCATTGTCAGCCAATTTTCTATTTTATTTTACAAACTCAATAATTACAGTTCATTGAAATTTCTCAATAAAAATCGTCTGTTTATTGTTCAGGGATTTTCTGTATGATATAAAAGATTAACTGAAAGATGTTTTATTGGTAAGTTTAAAAGGACAACAATTATTTTTAATTAAATTACCAAATATATTCAAAGAGCCGTCATTTAAGTGTCAGATAGGAATAAGTTGAACAAATTAAAAAAGATAAAGGTTTCAACTAAACATTTAAATATCTGAAGTCTCAGAATATGATTTTTTTTTATGAATACATTGTAGTATAAAATGAAGATATTTAAATACTCAAGTTGTGTATGCTTGCTTTATTATTGAAAGCTACCAAAAGAACTGAGCCTCACTCTGGGGATACTGGCTAATCAGGGACGACACTTTCCGCCTGACTCACTCTGGGGATACTGGCTAATCAGGGATGACACTTTCCCCCTGACTCACTCTGGGGATACTGGCTAATCAGGGACGACACTTTCCGCCTGACTCACTCTGGGGATACTGGCTAATCAGGGACGACACTTTCTGCCTGACTCACTCTGGGGATACTGGCTAATCAGTAATGACACTTTCCCCCTGACTCACTCTGGGGATACTGGCTAATCAGGGACGACACTTTCCCCCTGACTCACTCTGGGGATACTGGCTAATCAGGGACGACACTTTACGCCTGACTCACTCTGGGGATACTGGCTAATCAGGGACAACACTTTCCCCCTGACTCACTCTGGGGATACTGGCTAATCAGGGAAAACACTTTCCCCCTGACTCACTCTGGGGATACTGGCTAATCAGGGACGACACTTTCCGCCTGCCTCACTCTGGGGATACTGGCTAATCAGGGACGACACTTTCCCCCTGACTCACTCTGGGGATACTGGCTAATCAGGGACGACACTTTCCGCCTGACTCACTCTGAGGATACTGGCTAATCAGGGATGACACTTTCCCCCTGACTCACTCTGGGGATACAGGCTAATCAGGGACGACACTTTCCGCCTGACTCACTCTGGGGATACTGGCTAATCAGGGACGACACTTTCCGCCTGACTCACTCTGAGGATACTGGCTAATCAGGGACGACACTTTCCGCCTGACTCACTCTGGGGATACTGGCTAATCAGGGACGACACTTTCCCCCTGACTCACTCTGGGGATACGGGCTAATCAGGGATGACACTTTCCGTCCGACTCACTCTGGGGATACTGGCTAATCAGGGACGACACTTTCCGCCTGACTCACTCTGGGGATACTGGCTAATCAGGGACGACACTTTCCCTCTGACTCACTCTGGGGATACTGGCTAATCAGGGACGACACTTTCCGCCTGCCTCACTCTGGGGATACTGGCTAATCAGGGACGACACTTTCCGCCTTGAATTAATTTTCTACAAAAAGCTACATACTTTCCATGAATTTGTAAATGAAAGTGGAAAGTGAGTTTTTTTCTGCTTATTAAAAAAGGCCGTAAAACGAATCCCGATCCCGAAGCAAACGGGCCTGATCACAAACCGAAATTGTAAAAGAAATTCCCAATTTTTTTTAGAAAGAAGTGTCTTATGATTATTATATCTGAATTTTATTTTATTTTATTAACACCTGACAAAGTATATAACTATAATTTATATGATTTTTTTTCCAAAATGGCCAGGAAAAAGTCTGATGTGTCAATATTTGTTGATAAAAAAATCCTGATTTAGTCCGTTTTGTCGATAAAAAATTCGTAAATTTGCCATTTTATTGATTTAAAAAATCCCAATTCGACCAGACTCCTTTTTCCGAAATGGCTAGAAAAAACCATAAAAGTGTCACCCCTTGTTAGCCTTGCACAGACTACTCTGGAATGACACTAAGTGGTTAAATGTTAAAAACATATCTTAGTGGTGAAGGGTTAAATACATATCTAAAAGGTAAAGGGTTAAATACGTATCTAAAAGGAAAAGGGTTAAATACGTATCTAAAGGGTAATGGGTTAAATACATATCTAAGTGGCAAAGGGTTAAATATGTATCTAAGTGGTAAAGGGTTAAATACGTTTCTAAGTGGTAAAGGGTTAAATACGTATCTAAGTGGTAAAGGGTTAAATTTGTATTTCAGTGGTAAAGGGTTAAATACGTATCTAAGTGGTAAAGGGTTAAATATTGATCTAAGTGGTAAAGGGTTTAATACGTATCTAAGTGGTTAAGGGTTAAATACGTATCTAAGTGGTAAAGGGTTAAATAAGTATCTAAGTGGTAAAGGGTTAAATATGTATCTTAGTGGTAAACGGTTAAATACATATCTAAGTGGTAAAGGGTTAAATATGTATCTAAGTGGTAAAGGGTTAAATATGTATCTTAGTGGTAAAGGGTTAAATACATATCTAAGTGGTAAAGGGTTAAATACTTATCTAAGTGATTAAGGGTTAAATACTTATCTAAGTGGTTAAGGGTTAAATAAGTATCTAAGTGGTAAAGGGTTAAACATGTATCTTAGTGGTAAAGGGTTAAATACATATCTAAGTGGTAAAGGGTTAAATATGTATCTTAGTGGTAAAGGGTTAAATACTTATCTACGTGGTTAAGGGTTAAATACTTATCTAAGTGGTTAAGGGTTAAATAAGTATCTAAGTGGTAAAGGGTTAAACATGTATCTAAGTGGTAAAGGGTTAAATACTTATCTAAGTGGTTAAGGGTTAAATAAGTATCTAAGTGGTAAAGGGTTAAATATGTATCTTAGTGGTAAAGGGTTGAATACGTATCTAAGTGGTAAAGGGTTAAAACAAGGCTCAACAGAACCATATAATACCAAAATGGATTTTCTTTGTAATAGTTTTTCCAAATTCTTTTTTAAATCTTTGACGTAAACATGGAACAGTTCAAAAACTTAACAACAGACAATCAAGTGCCTTCAACATATAGCATTGAAAAACACATTCATGAAGAAGCCGAGTTGTTCTTGAGTTTCTATAGAAAATGGCTTATGACTGACTATATCCTATAATTAACTACCAAAGCTAATATATATTGTATGCTGATAAATATAAAAATAATTATCGGCAATATGTAAAAGAGATTTACTCCAGGACTAGAGCACTTGTTTGCATCCATCACATTCCTGAATGCATTATATGTGATCACATGTTGGACCAATTTTCTGTGCCAATAAAACATGTGGTTTCATTTGATTATACAACCTGCCAAAACCAAGCTCTATATTTCATTTCACATATTGTGTCTAGTTATATGGTGCATACATTATTAGGGCACCTATTAAGGTAGACTGTAAGTAATAATCTACACCATTTTCCAAGAAAAAAATTGAAAGCCAACAATAATAATGAATAATGTATACACAATTTTGTTCAAAGATGTACAATTTTATGTGTTTCTTTTCTAAATCAAATGTGGATAGAAACCAACACATCTTATACAAAGGTATTAATCAACAATTTCTCAAAAGTTTATCGATAGATAGCTGCAAACAATCATTGAATGGAACAATCAAGTATTGTACTATTTGCATACACTAATACTAGTAATATACTCATTGTAATATTGCGTTGCACTGCATCCATGCTTTGTGTTGTATTGTATAATGTTGAACCAGACTGCATTTATATCTATCGGTATCATAAACATGTACAATGATAAGAAATAAAATAAATGTCACAGTGGTGCATACTACATGTGGTATTATGATTCAGACTCTTTCTCATTGCATTCTGTAACAGATGTTGGCGCCCTGTGGAAGATACCAAAAATAACACTTCACATTCCTAAAGTAAAATCTGTGTAAATCAGTTGTAAAGATCATCATACCATATGTACCAGTCTGTTCATACTATATGTACCAGTCTGTTCATACCATATGTACCAGTCTGGTAAGTATTTATATTCAGCCTCCATTCAATTTTTGAGTCATCTACAAACATCAAGTCCTCTGAATAGTAACCCAATATCCAAATGAGTAATAGGTGTAAGAAATAAATTAGCCTAATAATTATTGCTCTGGGACAATAGGGCTTAATGCATGTGCATAATATGCTATTTTATTAAAAAGCATAAAATGAGAGGTAACTTAGATGGACATAATTGTAAAATGATGGAAATAAGTCAGGAAATAGACCTCATTAGAAAATATATTTAATTTGTTACATATCCTTTACACTCATAGTATCGGTCCTCATCATAGTATCGTGCCTTAAAGGCAAAACTTTCAAAACATGCTAAAATGTTAATGTTTTTTTTAATTTTTAGAAGTTGTTATTTATTTGATGGTTATCCAGGACTATTACGACAATCATTCTCATGATTACCGGTGTTCGTTGGAAAGTAGGTCATGTTTATTCCAGGGTGATGCTATGATTTTTAATTATGTAACACACAATAATGTTAGTTTGTTTATGGATAAATAGTTATAGCTTTATCAAATGTTTTATATGCCGTTTATGTTTTAATAAAATGTAAAAATGTTTTAAGAACAACATGAGCAAGAGTTTAGTTTTTCCATTAAGTTCCTTTTTTTAGAACAAGCACCTGAGCAAAGTAAAAAATCTTAGGAGCCAATCAGAAGGGACAATACTATGAGACAATTGTACATGAAACAGATTACTACAGGGAGGTAAGTCTAGCCAGTATTCTGTCACAACATTGCCGACTTAAATGCAGTTTTCGTTGTTATGTCCAAGAATACACATTTAACTATAGATTTACAAATAATACATGCGTGTTCTTGTGTTTGTTCACTTCCAAAATTCATATGTATTCATTTAGATGGCCGATACTACGGATAGACATGCTAGAATGAAGCACAGGAGTTTGAAATTCTATCCATAACGCTAATCTAATGGCTAAACAAAAAAATATATACCCCTATATAGTATAAAGACTACAGGAATGAAACGCAACAGACCCCGAACCCGCCCATTTTCCAGTTAACAAGGGAAATTACTGAAAAAATAGGGTACCCTACATCGACACATGGTATAATATCAAAAGGCCGGTGAAAGAAACTACGAACACTGCTTACCGTGAACTACTTTCCTCTTAATGCGCAATTATTCAACACTTTCCGCTCATCGTCAGATCAATTGCTTGTTGTTGTTGTTTTTTAGGCTAGATTGCACTCTACTGGTACGCAGTTGTTTACCACTATCGACAAAGCGGGGGTTTGGGGGCGGTAGCTCCGGATACTAAGGAAATATATAGGATAAAAAGGATTATTAGATGTTGCGTAAGGTTAGGTGTTGGGCGCTTAGCAACGATACAATTATACGCTTTTCCTTTTTTTTTACGTACCGGTAAATTGCAATCGTCCCGTTTTTTATTCACTGCGAATATGCCATGTACTTTCACTTCGATAACAAAAACAGCAAGAAATATATTCTTTATTTTATATGTTATAATAAATATTCCTATAAATTAATAGAATGTGTTTGTTTTTATTTGTCAGTTAAATAAAATGTTTATTTTATTCGAAGATGTTGTTGTTGTTGTTGTATTGACGTAAACAAAGGACACGTAACCCAATGATCATGAAGCGGGAAATTGGCAAGTTTCCTAGCGAGTGGTATTTTCTCATGGCCAGTCATCTAATCATAGCGATATGGTATGTTTTCTCCGTGTTTTATGTCAAGTTAGGTGTAAAACTGACCACTTCTGTGTGAAACACAAAGATATGCTATAATTGGATCACAATCTTTGACCAAACGTGTTATTTACATTGTAGAACAATTTGTTTAAAAAAATTATTCTGATGTTTCTTCTTTTCAATAATGAATTCATAGACTCGTGCTTACTGTCAGCTGAATCCCTAAAATATATTCTTGGCACACTGTCAGGGCCGTATCAACCTCACGGGGGTGGGGGTGGGGGGCGTAGACCCTTATCTAAAGGAGAACTACAGATGTGCGGCCAGAATGGCCACCTTTTTCAGCGCTCCCAGGTATATGAATAGCTTCCATTTTAGAAAAGAGAGGCCTCATTTTCATATATGGGTGCCTGATTTTCACATTTGGCATACGGTATGAATCGCCCAACTTTCGGACACAGACTGGCTGCGACCTTGGTAGTCTACTAGAACAACTGACCTTCCGCCGCTAGTCACATGGATGTCTTCATAGACCACTTCGGCTAGGCACATATTACTTGACTGTATTAACTTACCTTATGATATGTCACGAATTTGATGATTAGTGACTGGGAAATGATATAGTTATTTTTTAGTAAATAATAACAAACACCCTTAGTAAATATCACCACAGCTTTAATGATTACTATACAAGCAAATACTTTGCGAACATACTAGTACTTGTATTCGTTTACATAATGCATCATCAACATATAAAGTATATCCTGTCTAATAAAGCGTTTATAGCCACTAAACAGTACATGTATATTAATGCAGGAGTTTGAAATTCTATTCATAAAGTTAATGTAATGGCTAAATAATAAAAATAGAACCCCCTATATAGTCTCTATAGACTATATAGGCTAACTCCTGTGATATTATTATTGTCACATATTGTATCTTTCGGAGGATATAATTCCCTAGAACCGCTTATTGTTTAGCTTGGTTACACCAGCACTTAAACCAGATAGACACAATCGTAAGGTCTACATCATCAGACATTGTACTAATTAATTAAGCAACATGTATGTTTAAATGCATAAAGTAGCGACGCATCTAAACTGTCGTAGACAAAGTGATAACTAACTGCTGAGGTCGATCATTAAAGCCTTTACTGGGATCTGGTCAGGTTCCAAGCAGTTTGACGATTTAGAAATAATTCTTCTGAATTTCGAGAAGTTGGAAAAAAACTTAAAACATAAATCTTAAGACATTTTAGCAGACGACATGGAGTTGGTTAACACATGTATGACGACACACTGTGATATATGTATAGATATTACGCAGGGAATAAAAAACGGGACGATTGCACTTTACCGGTACGTAAAAAAGAATGGAAAAGCGTATAATTTTATCATTGCTAAGCGCCCAACACCTAATACCTTACGCAACACCTAATACTCCTTTTTATCCTATATATTTCCTTAGATATCAAATTTTAAGATATTTGTTGGTTTTCCGTTTTTAGAAGCTGTTCTGCCAAGGCAAGAGCTGGGAATCATACAAGCCATTCTATCAAGCAAAACTGACAGTTTTGGTTTACAGAAATCAACAAAGGAGGGATTCCTGAACTATCAAAGTTTCCAAGCTATACACACAGTTATTATCTGTGGTGATCTTTATTGGTTCTGTTGGTTTACTTGGATGGAACATGTGTGAACTTTAATAGAACTTTGAAAAGTCTATATATGCAGAGCTCCAGATAAGGGCCCTACAGCCGTAAATACGCCTTTTTCATGAAGATTTACGCATTTATTTTTATAAACTGGACATACAATTACGACATTAATATCCATTTTACGCATTTACAAAAAAAATCTGGCCGTACCGATACATCTGCGTCAGCGCGGCGTGATTTGTTGGTCTCTTACCTAACGGCGCTTTTCGTTAATTTAAATTACCGAAAAGTTGTAGACTGGGTTCATATATTATTGTCTATTCTGTCGCGTGATTTCCTGTAACTTGTAAATCCGTCAAAAATGATATGTCTGCGCGCAATTGAATGCCGGCTTAACCGAAAGCGGCTCAAAACAACACTTTGTCGTCTAATAATGACTACATACGGTGTCTTCTAACCATCCTGACATTAAATCTGTAAACCCAGAAAAAGACATTGTCGCCCCAATATTAAACGATTTGATTGCATCGGTGGCGTAAAACGTTAGAAAACACGATGGGAAACAGATGAGACAGTGAAATAAGTGTTCATTTACTTAGCTTACTGGTTGGCTTGTGTTTTCTTGTCAAGAAAAAATAAGAAATAGTATTAGTCATGAGTTTTAATGTGTAGTTGTATTAGCATCATAATTCAGAATGGAAAACCTAATACAGTAACTGTTTAAGAAGCTACATATATTTATTATAATTGCTGCAAATGTTTCTGTAGTCAGTTATACACCCTTCAATATCCAAGAACACGGGTAGTACAGTACTACCTGTATTTTTGGATATGGTAGTACAGGTACTACTTGATTTTAAGCGTTACTCCTTTTCTTTCTGTCACTCAGTGGCAGTGCTGTTACTAATTTCACAAATCCTTATCTGGAGCTCTGTATATGTCTATCTATAAACAAAAATCAGCTATGGTATAATAAGATCAGATGTGCAAACAATGTCAAAGGGTTGTTAAATTAACAATTTGAAGGCAATTATGCTGAAAAATATTAAAGTTCCCATGCAAATTTTGTCTGTATATCGACAAGTGTCTGCCAATAAATGTCAAACTAGTAATACAAAACTTACCACAAGTATGTAAAAGCACTAAGTACCTGTTGTGATCATTTTTAGTAAGATAGTATAATTCTAAACAGTAGCAAATAGCTTGTTTAGTAAATGCATAATGCAATTAATATGATTTCCGTTCTATTGTGTAATTAATAAATTGGTCGTTACTTGTTAATCCATGATAAATGTTTTATGGCTAGTACAAAACCAGCAATGTTAATTTTGTAAAAGATATATACAATAACACCACTTTGTAATTTCATATACCTAAATATTCTTGTACTGTAGGTTGATGACAGTGTTTTAGTATTACTTATTTTGTAACTATTATTTTATGTGCAAATAAATG
Source organism: Dreissena polymorpha (assembly GCF_020536995.1). NCBI lineage: Eukaryota > Metazoa > Mollusca > Bivalvia > Myida > Dreissenidae > Dreissena > Dreissena polymorpha. The sequence continues at coordinate 5,735,413 of NC_068367.1, read as the reverse complement.
ATTTGAAGTGTTTTGTATCTCCACACAATACCACATACCTTTTTATAAACGTACTGTGTAATGTGTTATTTGAATGTTTAAATTAAAAAATATGGATGATATAACATGATGCATTCTAATATTTGCATTCAAATATTAACTATAGAGCTAAGTGTAAGCAGTTTAGAATGGGATTTTGGAATTGCTACAAAATGGCTAGTTTTTTAGTGGCGACAAAATTTAAAGTATTCAACAATAGTTTGCAAAAGAAAATTAGAAACCTGCAAGATATCTGTATTTATTAAATATTTTAATTGCGAAACAAGTATGTTGTTATGCTGTTACACATAATTATACATTGATAATAAATAAGAAGACAATTAGCGGTGTTAACGTTTCCCAACAGTAGAAATCATTCTTCTGATGAAGTCAGTGGTATACAGACGAAAGCTCCAGGTATGGCTTTCAATACGTAGTGTGTATTATTTGGCAGTTTAAAACTTATTTTATTAAAAAAAATCCTGTCAAATTTGTCAATCAAAATTGATTCGACACATCACATGATTTTGATTATGTTAAATCAGTGTACTGTATGCTAAATGCAACTGCTTTAGCAAGCTGTCAAGTTGAATTGAGAGATTTGATGAAACAAACTGTTTCCTGGGTAGGACCAGTACTTAGAGTCTATATGATGTACCATGACGTCAAAGTCTACAAGACCTACTAGGTAGAACATGAAATGTACTTCGACGTACAATTTTCACCGACCCTTGAGTGTAAGTCAATCAGAAGACACCTAACATCTGTTGCTTTTAGATATATTTGACATTGAACATTAGTATTATTATTATTAATACCAAATTATGCGACTATCGACCGCTTACTCATAGAAATTGTGCGTATTTATTAAACATTATTATTATTATAATTTATACCAAATTATGCGACTATCGACCGCTAACTCATAGATATTGTGCGTATTTATTGACCTGGCGTGGTGGAACTAACCTCTGACTTATGCAAGTTATGGTTATCACAAAATACGACCAACGGGGCGGTTATTATACATTATTTATCCCGTTAATGTTTGGTAACTGTTTGGTTACCATTGGGAATTTCCTACACAGTAATGCGCTGGACGGTCGTGATACTCCGCCCAGCATGATCAATAAATACTCACAATATGCTGAATAATTTTAATTTTAAAAAGGTAACAATTGAATCTTCTTCAAATTTGTATATAATCTATTTCAATGCATTAAATACTTGAAACTTCTATGTGGGTTTTTTTGCCATTCTGATATTTTTATTCATTTTGTCCTCAATTAAAAAAGAGATTTTCAACATTTATTATGAATAATGAGAGGAAAAGCAGCTCACGAGAACAGTGTTTTGATTGGCTGTTCAGAAAATGTGTACGTCGAAGTACAAACATGTATGTCGAAGTACAAATTGTACTGTGACGTACAAATATATACTTCGAAGTGTATTTTAAATTTATGTCAACGTACAATTATTGTACTTCGACGTACATTTCTCTTTTTACCTTGTAGGTCTTCTTGACTTTCAACCCAAATGGTACGCCATAGTATGTCTTTAGGGTTATCTAAAAAATGCTCCCACTTAAGGGATCAATACAGAGACCTCCCAGTGACTAAGCCAGTTAGCAGACACCCCATCCACTATACCACAGACACCGAACCAGCTATAAATTCCTGAGGCTAGAAAACAAAAAAATTATAAGATGCTAGATCTTTAAGCTTGGAACCTGTAACTTGTTTTAAGATTGATTTATTTTGGATGCATTACTTAATTATTAAAACAATTATAATATTTTGAACACAATCATGCCCATATATTTATTAAAAATACATGGTTATCAAAAAAACTTTTAAAAGCTCATGCCCGTAAATTAGGTAGCACCTATAATCATATTACTCATGGTTTAATTAGTAAATAAACAAAATACTAAATAGGTCTCGTTCTAAGAAAACTGTGCTAAATTCATGTGGGTAATTCAATAAATTAGAATAGCTTAAAGTGCTGTGTTAAAAACTGCTCTCTCTTTAAAGTGAAAACAAGTATATCATCCAACTGTAAATTAATACTCTATGCTAATGACAGTGCTATTTTGTGCTATTTTGTATTCACATAAAGATCCAAGTACCATCAGTCAAGTTTTAGGCAAAGAACTCGAGTCCTGTAGTAAATGGTTAATTGACAATAAGCTATCCCTCCATCTAGGCAAAACAGAATGTCTTCTTTTTGGTTCGAAACGTAAACTCACCAAGGTGGACAATTTTCATATACAATGTAATGATCATGTTATAAAATCTCAGACGTATGTAAAATATCTTGGTTCTATTCTAGATGCTGATTTGTCCGGTACTTCTATTGTAAATAATATCGTCAAGAAGGTTAACTCTAGACTTAAATTTTTATATAGACAACGTGATTTTTTAAATAAAAGTCTTAGAAAAAGCTTATGTAATTCTTTAATACAATGTCATTTAGATTATGTATCCTCTTCGTGGTATTGTGGACTCACGAAACAGCTTAAGCACAAGTCCATCGAATCGAAATTTACTTTTAAGAAACTTGTTTAGACACATCTATTAAATGATATGAAGGTAGACGAGAATTCCATGTATTTTTACTTTTAGATTTGTTTTATTTTATGTAATTCATTATTTTTTATGTTTTTTATTCGTGTCAGTGTATTATCATGTCAACTTTTGAAAGATTCACTAAATTTGTAGAAGAAATCATGTGTAGGATCATGTCGATTATATATTAAGAACTGAAAAAACAATATATTTATAGTCACTTATAAGATCTGTTCGACTAAATCCAGGGACCCCGTTGGAAATAAGCTTTTTCATGTTTACATGTCTAAGCTTTACGGGTTATCCTGTGTATACATCATGTCGTAATCTTATTTGGATCTGTGATAAATGGCACCATTCATGTAATGCATGTTTCTGAATATGATAATAATGCAATCTATACATTATTTATTGCCTTGATTGCATTGAATTGTAAATTGCTTGACATGTATGCACAAATAAAACAAACAAACAAAGTCTATAAAAGACCCTGTTCATCAAGAAACAATGCATTGTTTATTGAAGAAACTGTACATAACAAACACAATAAGTTTCATTGGTAGTCAAACTTTGGTTTAAAAAAATACAAACCATTATGATTTACGATTTAGGCGGCCCCGTAGAATATAATGGCCGTTTAAAATAGAAGGGGAGTAACTTTACAGCATATATGATCAAGGGAGCCTACTGTTCCGCATACGCTCTGTATTAAATTTCAAGGGAAGCAATTTCTTACAATTAATTGCATTGTATACATGGAGTTGCTTCCCTTATAAAATGATTTTTTTTACAATTGTAAAGATCGATATGAGGCATGCAACTTCATGTGAAAATAAACAACATTTAATGTACAAATGAGAACATGATAAATATATCTGAAGTTAATCCTTTGCAGAAATGTAGCAATTTTATATTGAACAAAAACAATTACCAGTCACAACCCTCTGTTATTGGATCCAAAATTGGTGAACATCATTTTGGACACATCTGCGAGCTAGTTTGAGTCTTTGAGCTAGTTTGAGTCTTTGAGAAGCTGATCTGTAGGGACCAAAGCTTAATTAATGTATCAGTATTACAGCATTTGTCTATTCCCATCATGGAGATGGTTGGAGGAGGCAGGTCGATAAATGAATTAACTTTAATAGAAGCAGGTGCATTGAGATCAATTAACAACGGCTCATATTGATCAACTCAGTAATTTACTTGTGTTTTGTAGGCAGTGCATGATTACCTAAAATACTAGTGATACTACTTCAACAGGTATAGCACAGGTGATTTTACTAGTATAAAAGGAGTCAGTGATCATTTGACAAGCGGAATGGTTATGGTCCGTAGCTAGATAGTGGACTTACTACAAAGTCTGATGAGGGTAAGGTAGGAGAAATTCTGTGGGTGGCTCTGCTTATCCAGCAAGTTACATCATCCCTCGAGCAGGATGTCCTCTACCGCTGACTCCCAGAACTTGCCAAGCACAAAAGGACAACACTTTTCACTTTTATGGTATTTTTAGTTTAAAGAAGTCTCTTCTTAATAGCAAAAATTCAGATTGGGTAGAAAGTGTTGCCCCTGATTAGCCTGTACAGACTGCACAGGCTAATCTGTGACAACACTTTACGCACATGCATTAAACCCCCTTTTCACAGAGCACGGATTAAATCGCATCTTCTATTTGATTCAATGTAACATACTTAACATGAATCAACTGATTTAAATCTTGTTTGAATATGAAAAATATTTTCATCATTTTATAGTGCACGAAATTAAAATACATTTTTGAACTGTAAAATATTAAAATTAATGTTATTATTACTGGTGCAGAGCCTAAATCTGCTACATTTAGACGTTTTTACAATATTGATCACAGTATTGAACCGATTGGCACAACCATTCACATCAATACAGTTAGGTCCAATATGCATTTAGTTTAAAACTATTTAGTTTAGCCCGATTGCATCAATGGCCTAAGGCTTCTTTGATATGCTCTCGAGTCAGTTTCCCGGGACTAGAGTACTTGGTGTCTATGTGGGAGATCTAAAGAACGCTCCCACAGTGGTGATAAAACCAATCACCTCCGGGTCGCTAGGCAGACACCATTTCCACTATGCCACAGCAACGTTTCAATATGCATTTGCTGGCATATTATTTGTTTAGTACAGGAAAAATAATAAGCTATATTAACAGCCTCAATTGTGTGAAAATGATTCTGAAAGTGCCTAAATAAGCCACCTTCAAATGATAAAAAAACTGCTTTGTCTTCATTGAGTTCATTGTTTAGACTTTAAAGGGAAAGTTTGTGTCAAATTGTCAATTGAAAACTGCACATAAACTAATTGGAAAATAATGTTTACTTTTGCTTACTTTAATTCAAACTTTTATTATTAGCAGCAGTATATGTGTACATGGTGTTGCCATGACATAAAATATTTCTAAGATTGTTCCTTCTTAAAACTCTGAATCTAATGCCCAGCATCAGGGAACGAAGCAATGTAATTTTTGAATGCTTGGTATTAATATATTTCAGCAAGCATGGAGTTACAAGCTCAATTGGAGTTATTTCATATTGGAATGCAATAATTATATCAAGAAATACCTTTAAAAACATTTGGTATTAATTGTGAAAATAAGAGTTAAACAAGAGCACCGCCTTGCGGGTGCAGACCGCTCATCTATTTTCTTTTTAAAGGTGAAGGGACTCTCATTTTCAATCACAAAGGAGGGAGGAGTGTAGTGAAGAGGGGTGATAGTGTGGGGTTGTGGACATTTATTACATTATCTTCCAAAAAAGCGAAAAAAAAAAAAAAAAAAAAAAAAAATCGGGGGGGGGGGGGGGGTGGGGGGGGGGGGGGGGGGGGGGGGGGGGGGGGGGGGGGGTTTGGGTGCGATGGTTGGACAGTATTTCAAACATAACCGTTTTTTAAAAAAAATGGGGGGGGGGTATAGTGTGAGGGTGTGGTGATAATTTGTGAGATGATCTTAAAAAAAAAAAAAAAAAAAAAAAAATCAAAAAAAAAAATTGGGGGGGGGGGGTGGGGGTGGGGGGGTGGGGTGGGGGTATAGTGTGAGGGTGGGGTGGTCATTTGTGAGATGATCTTAAAAAAAAAAAAAAAAAAAAAAAAAAAATTAGGGGGGGGGGGGAGGGGCGAGGGGGGGGGAGGGCACGGGGGATGGTTTGGGTGAAGTCTATTGTGGTATGTCAGGTAAGAGTAGTTTCATCAAAGTATCAATCAAATCTAATCATAAATAAAGAAGTTATGGCAATTTTAGCAAAATTTAATAATTTGACCTTGAGAGTCAAGGTCATTCAAAGGTCAAAGTAAAATTCAAGTTGCCAGGTACAGTAACCTCATGATAGCATGTAAGTATTTGAAGTTTGAAAGCAATAGCCTTGATACTTCGAGTGGATCGAAACACAAAATTTAACCATATATTAAAAGTTACTAAGTCAAAAAAGGGCCATAATTCCGTAACAATGACAACCAGAGTTATGCAACTTGTCCTTTTACTGTACCCTTATGATAGTTTGTGAGTGTTCCAAGTATGAAAGCAATATCTATGATACTTTAGGGGTAAAGTGGACCAAAACATAAATCTTAACCAAATTTTCAATTTTCTAAGTATAAAGGGCCCATAATTCCGTCCAAATGCCAGTCAGAGTTACATAACTTTGCCTGCACCGTCCCCTTATGATAGTTCATAAATCTTGCAAGTATGAAAGCAATAGCTTTGATACTGTAGGAATAAAGTGGACCTAAACACAAATTTTCAATTTTCTAAGTATAAAAAGGGCACATAATTCTGTCAAAATGCCAGTCAGAGTTACATTACTTTGCCTGCACAGTCCCCTTATGATAGTTAGTAAGTGTTGCAAGTATGAAAGCAATAGCTTTGATGCTTAAGGAATAAAATGGACCTAAACACAAAACTTAACCAAAATTGTCAATTTTCTAAGTATAAAAAGGGCACATAATTCTGTCAAAATGCCAGTCAGAGTTACATTACTTTGCCTGCACAGTCCCCTTATGATAGTTAGTAAGTGTTGCAAGTATGAAAGCAATAGCTTTGATGCTTAAGGAATAAAATGGACCTAAACACAAAACTTAACCAAAATTTTCAATTTTCTAAGTATAAAAAGGGCACATAATTCTGTCAAAATGCATGCCAGAGTTATCTAACTTTGCCTGCCCAGTCCCCTCATGATAGTAAGTAAGTGTACCAAGTTTGAATGCAATAGCATTGATACTTACTGAGAAAAGTGGAACTAAACGCAAAACTTAACCAAAATTTTCAATTTTTTATGTATAAAAAGGGCACATAATTCTGTCAAAATGCACGCCAGAGTTATCTAACTTTGCCTGCCCAGTCCCCTCATGATAGTAAGTAAGTGTACCAAGTTTGAATGCAATAGCATTGATACTTTCTGAGAAAAGTGGACCTAAACGCAAAACTTAACCGGACGCCGACGCCAACGCCAACGCCAACGCCGACGCCGACGCCGACGCCGACGCCAAGGTGATGACAATAGCTCATAATTTTTTTTCAAAAAATAGATGAGCTAAAAATGACTTTTATATAAAAGTTCATTACAAAAACTAGAAAATGTTCAATTTGTACCAATTTTTTATATTTTTCCATTGTAAAACAATTTTGTTATTGATTTTATTGGATATAAACACTTTTTTTACAGTTAATACTGCAATTAAGTTTAATCAATACTTACTAAAAAGACAAACTGATCAAGCAGTGACCCTGAGATGATGTGCATTGGAAGGTCCCACGTTTATAGTAAGTGTTAACATATCAGATAATTGCAGTACATAATCAACATCGCTATTTAACACTTCAAAATGTTAACATTAACATACAAGAAAGTGAATTTTCTTTGTATATAACAAAAGGAATTAATAGTGAGCAACAACAAAGCAAGATAAATAATATGCATAACAAGACTATAGCCAAGCAGTATATGTCCCCTACCGGCTCCACCATTGTCAGATTTTTTTTATATTTGTTGCCATAGCAACCAGAATTTTTGACGTAGGAAGAAAATGAAATGACATGCATAATCTCCATATTGCCATCTGTCCATGTTTCAGGTTTCATGAAAAAATATGAAGAACTTTTAAAGTTATCTAGGATCCAGAAAAGTGTGACAGACCGACGGACTCACTGACACACAGAGAGCAAACCATAAGTCCCCACCGGAGAAACCAGTAGGGGACAATAACCATGCTATCTGTAGCAAAACGCTAATACCTAAATATGTACTTCAATATGTCTCAGAACCAAAAATGTTGATTATGTTTTGTATGATCAGTACTCGAATATGTCTCAGAACCCAAAACGTTGATTATGTTTTATATGAGCAGTACTCGTATATGTCTGTGAACCAAAAATGTTGATTATGTTTTGTATGAACAGTACTCATATATGTCTCAGAACCAAAAACATTGATTATGTTTTGTATGAACAGTACTCGTATATGTCTCAGAACCAAAATGTGATTATGTTTTGTATGAACGCGTCTGCTAAAAAAATTGGGCATTTCCCAATAGTGACCATTCTTTACGCTATGCTACAAAAGTAGATCCTCATGCAGTTTTTAATTTAATACCTATTGAAATGAAAAGGGAACAATTTATTTTCTGCTCAGTTTATGTATTCTATTAGAAATGTGATAATTCATTCATTCAGGCCTATGGGTGATTAGACTGTGTGGACTGCACAGGCTGATCTGGGGCAACATTTTATGAACATGCATTAAGTCCAGTTTTCCCAGACCAAGGCTCGAATAGTGAGATGTAAGAAACCACTCAAAACACATACATAATGTTCAAAAGTTTTATTGCACTAACTACAGGACCACTTTCTACAACATCAAATATGTCTTGTTCTGACAAAACTGGGCATAATGCATGTGCGTAAAGTGCCATCCCAGATTAGCCTGTGCAGTCCGCACAGGGTAATCAGGGACGACACTTTCCGCTTTAACTTGATTTCCAGTAAGAAGGGACTTCCTTCATACTAAAAATACCATAAATGCGGAAAGTGTTGTCCCTGATTAGCCTGTGGGGACTGCACAGGCTAATCTGGGACGGCACTTTACGCACAAGCATTAAGCCCAGTTTTCTCAAAACAAGACACAAATAAGCAAATCTCATTTAAATGACTAAATAATACATCCCTGATATAGACAAAACTTTACAATTTGCATATTTCCCAATGCAAGAAAGTAATCACAAGAATTATAAATGAAATAACAAATAACTAAATCCATGCCGTACAGAACAAAACTGCAGGAACCAAGTCAAAAGTTTTGTTGTAAATTCAAAACTTTATGTACGTATAATATAAGAGATATGTACGCATACATAATTGCAGAAAAGTAAGCAGTATGCATGTTATCATATTAACTAATCAACAGACTTTAAATCAATCTCATCTAAGGCTGCCAAAATGTAATCTTCATTTGTTAATACACCTTCAAACATGATGCAACATTTAAATCTCCTAAAAGACAAACGTAATACTAGTTTCAAAACAGGTTAGAATATAGCATGACTGTATTAAACAATATAAAGCAACAACTTTAAGATCTATTATGATATAATGTTCACATTATTTACAGAAAATTCTACTTTGAACAACAAAAAAATCATTTAAAATTAAAATCATGCACAGCACTAAAAACTGAAAAAGACAATGTCAGGATAAAGCTCCAAATTTGAAACCATCACTAAAGCATGAAACCATCATTATACATATAGAAGCATGAAACCATCATTATACATATAGAAGCATGAAAGCAAGAAACAATCAGGATAAAGGTAGAAAAGCTTCACAAGCTAAGTTTAAGACTAGTAGGTTCAAAACAATAAAAGGAATCAATGAATAATACATTTGTGTATTATTGATTACACAAATTTCAAGCCAGGGTTATTCACAAAATGACTGCAACAGATATTTTACAAAACAGTGCAGTCCGCACAGGCTAATCAGGGACGACACTTTCCGCCTCAACTAGATTTTTGCTAAGAACAGACTTTCTTTAAACAAAAAATATCATAACAGGAGAAAGTGTCGTCCCTGATAAGCATGTGAAGAATGCACAGGCTAATCTGGGACGACACTTTACACACATGCATTAAAGCCCCTTTTCAAAGAGCACCACCCAATTTTATTAAATATTGCACTTGGATTACGATTTTAACAAGTAAAATACCAGACTAACAAGAGCCTGTAGTGAGGATGATGGAATCATTTTCAAACTGAAACTGGAGTCATTTTCATACAGCATACAAGTCAACAGAATAACCTTTTATTAACCCTTTCCCACTATGATACGTATTTTGATGCACTTGAAGTCCTTCAGAAAGTTAAATTTAATTTAAGACCTTTCTTACTAGATTGAAGTTTTCAAGGCTTCATTTTCAAGCCTAAGATACTGATGAGCAGCAAACAGCATAAAACCTGAAGAGACTGTTACTCGCAGGCTGTTCTGGTTTTATGCTGAATTCACATAGCCATTTTCACTTTGCTTCGAGTGGGAAAGGGTTCACAGCCACAATACCACACATACAAATAGAACAATAAATTGATAATAATACTGACAGCCATTTTATGAACATGATGTACAGGATAGAAGATCAATAGGATCATGGAGAATGAGTGTAACTATGTACAGGAGGGAACTGAAGAATATAAGTGTCGCGTTATGAGAAAACTGGGCATAATGCCTGTGCGTAAAGTGTCGTCCCAGATTAGCCTGTGCAGTCCGCACAGGCTTATCAGGGACGACACTTTACGCACAGGCATTGGTATTTTTTGTTAAAAGGAAGTCCAATCTTACCGAAAATATTGTTTAGGCGGAAAGTGTCGTCTCTGATTAGCCTGTGCGGACTGCACAGGCTAATCTGGGATGACACTTTACGCACAAGCATTATGCCCGCTTTCCTCAAAACAAGACTCAAATATTGGACATTGATGAACAAAATGCATGTGATATTATAAACCTGAGGAACAGAAAGCTATATACATGTACCATTAAAAACATTTTGGGTTATAATATGTAAAATCACGTTTTCAACTAAAACACTTACACATAAACTTATGACACGCAATTGCTCATAAAAGAAAAATGATAAATGATATCTGACAAATCACTGTGTAAGTAAATTACTTTTAGTGAAAAAAAAGGCTTGCATTGTTATATTTACAGCAAAAACCAGACGTGAGAATGGTAATGTTGAGAAGCAGCAGAAACCTACCCCTCCAAAAATCTCTTCATTTGTGCACAGATCAAGCTCAGTTCAACAACTTATTAGATGCACATTTTCCCTTAAAAACAAGGAAATCAGATGAAAAGAGGAAGATTCTAATGTCTTCATAACATGAATAGTTTGTATTTATTAAAAAAAACAATGAGGCAAATAGTATTCTTCAATATTGTGCAATGTGTTTAATGACCACTGAAATTATGTTAGAAATAAGCAAATAATTAAAAACAGAATAACAAAATGCTCATAGAAATGCACTCAATTTACTTAAATACATTTATTTTTATTATGGGATAAAAAGTTAAAGATATTTTCATAAAAATAAGTATGTATATAAATACATGTATGAACTAAAAAAAAATTCAATCTTTAAATGAACATGTTATACTAAAATTTATTATGAAAAAGCAAATTCATTGAATTGATATCCCCCACCAATATGCTTCTGGACACAAAAGTATCATATTTGACACTAAAAAAAGCATTTTTTCACAATACAAAGGACCATTACTCCATTATTAACAGATGGTGTACAATGCCATTTGGCGTGAATCATCCTCTTCACCATATATATATACTCATACGAAGTTTCAATGAAATCCACCAAAGCACTTGCAAGATATGGCTCCGGACACAAAAGTGCCGGACGGACGGAAAGACAGACGGTTGGACGGACAACGCGAAAACAATATCCCTCCACCTCTGGCGAGGGATAATAAAACTAAAAGTATTATTTATCCACAGGAAGGACATCTTAATTGGATATGATAATTGAAATAATGAGAAGTCACATTTGTAATATTTTGGCCATGACCATGCATATTCATCATTTTTCACAATTCTGAGCAAAGTTTTCAAGGCATGCTATATGATTCAATTTACTTTACTCTTCACAACCTTTATAAAATTGTTATAATGTAAAAACTATCTAGTAAAATGTTTAACCTGTAACAAAACTTTGTCTGAAATAAAAATAATTGATAAAAAACATCAAATAAACACATTGATTTACAATAAATACTGAAATTAATTCCAGTACAGAGTCTGTTTTAAGATTTGAAACATCCATGTAAAAGATGTTTTGATAAACAACCCCCCTGGACAAAGAATATTCAAATCTGATAAATGTTAGAAGTTTAATCGAAAGGTTCGAAAATGACGTTAATTTTGAAAACAGTCTCGACTGGATAACAATGAGAACAATTCTCCATATCAGCCTCACAACTTACCCAAATATGCTTCATTCTGAAATATCCGATAAGCCTGTGCAGTTTACACAGGCTAATAAGGAATGACACTTTCCGCATAGACTGTTTTTTGTTAAAAAGATACTTCCTATAAATGAAACATTCCATAAAAGAGGCAAGTGTTGTACGAGATAAGCTTGTGCAAACTGCACAGGCTAATCTGGGACCATACTTTATGCACATATCCTCCAAATCTTATGTCTGCATACAGTTGAAAGAAGTTACAATAGTATAACTCCATTAATCCACGTGTTCATGATAAGTCATTAAATTAAAAAAGTTCAAGTTACTACAAACGAGCCATAACTGATGTAGGCTTAAGAAGGCGTATGGAAATGTTAATGGACATGTTTTCCAAAACAGTACATAACCTACGTATACGCATTAATAACAGAAAAAACTTGTTATAATTTAACCTGAGGGCAATTAATAGGCTTTTAGTAAAAATTAAAGATTTACAGACTAAAAACCTCAATAAATAACATACACACATAATAAATAAAGAAAACAAGAAACTTCAAACATATTTACAAATGAATGTCAAATGGAATGCCATTTATTTAATGTGACTTTTGACTAATTACAGTTTCAAACAAATTTATTTAATTTTGTAGAAATGGACGCACATACACACATTTTTATCATAAAATTCACAACAAAGCTGATGTTGTTAGAATCTATTGTCTTTGAATGCAAGTTGGGTACATAATAGAAAGTAAATAAAATGCATCAATATTGAATAAAAATCGGAATATTAAAGTTTTTCAGAAATGTGTATAATTTCAATAACACTGGAAACATGGCATCACCATGAAACCATGTTTTCAAAGCTCAAATAATTAATTTACTTAAATCAAAATAAAATGCAATCCCAAGCTAAGTCTGCATGTAAGCTTTCTACACACACCATTTGTAGACAATTCTTTCATCAAAACTTAAGTTCTGAGTAACCTTTTTTTTACAATTTTAGTAACCTGGACCATGATCAAACAAGACACATGTAAACTACCAACACAACATTTTACAGAGCCATTTCCTACAAAAACAACAGTTACTGAATGCAAGCCCATTTGTCTGTTTTTATTAACTGTAAACTTGACCCAAAAGGCCTAAAATGCAAGCCAAAACCTGTTATTGATGTTTGCTACCTACATAAACTCCTACAGAGCAATACAACTATTCAAACTCAAGATATTGAGCTGAAACTGTTTCTTATTCATCTCTTTCAGTGCTGGAACCGAATTTTGAAGGCCTTTGCAAACAGTTTGGATCCAGATGAGACGCCACAAAATGTGGCATCTCATCAGGATCCAACCTGTTTGCTATTCTGATAGAATTCTTTGAAAAAAAATAGGAAAAAATGCTAATTTTAGAAATTTAGCAGACCACATTTTAGCAGACAACAAACTTCCCAGCATGCAAAGGGTTATAGTGACTGTGACCTTGACCCAGCTATCTGTAAATACGACACCAAGCTAGGTCTCCATTCATAGCTGTCAATATCTAAAGACATATATATATAAAGCATTAAGATTGGTCAATGCAAACTCAAGTTATTCACCAGGAAAACTTACTTCAAGCCGCCCGCCCGACGAACGCTTATAAAAAGGATTTTGAACTTGGTTGAAAACTTATTAAATTATATCTCAGAGAGTAAGGGAAGTTTAAAATAGTGTTAATTCATTTTAAAATGTTGTTCTATTACATCAGTGCCAAATGGAAGAAACATGCTTGCATGTTCAGTGCAAAGAAACAAAGCTAAGCTCATACAAACAAACCTAACATTTCGGGAGGAAATTCGTACAAAACATGTTAGTATATTACAAATTCAACCAAAGAAAGCACAACAATTTCTTCTATTTTGTTGCAGTTTGGTGGTTTTTAACTGTTGCTTTTAAAGTAGAGGCTGCATTATGCCCAAGGCCAATTCTTGAACCTTTTGGAGGCTGCTCTATGCCAAAGGCACATTCATAAAGCGTTTGCACTGAAAGAAAGGCTAATTCTTGAAGCCTTTGCACTAAGACAAAGGCCAATTCTCTGAGTATTTCCATTATGACCAAGGCCAATTTTTGAAGTCGTGGCTGCACTATGACCAAGGCTTATTCTTGAAGTGCTTAAGACCAAGGCCAATTCTTGAAGTGCTTAAGACCAAGGCCAAGTCTTGAAGTGCTTATGACCAAGGCCAATTCTTGAAGTGCTTAAGACCAAGGCCAATTCTTGAAGTGCTTATGACCAAGGCCAATTCTTAAAGTGCTTATGACCAAAGCCAATTCTTGAAGTGCTTATGACCAAGGCCCATTCTTGAAGTGCTTATGACCAAGGCCAATTCTTGAAGCGCTTTGACAGTGATTTCTGCTTCCTCATCTTTGTAAGCACAATGGGGGACGGAGTGTCATCTTCATACGGATACAAATTCTCCTTCTGCAAAGACACATTTATACATCAAGTCAATATACGTATATTGATAAAACAGACCATTTCAATAGCGTCAAAACGCATAGTGCACCCAGTTGATATGATATCTCCAGAGCTCCAGCTATAATTTGAAAAGAGCAAGGGGGGGGGCTGTTTTGTCAAAAGGGCACTTTCGAGGCACAGTATTCGAGGCACAGTACTTTGTCGAAAGGGAATTTCGAGCGCGCGGTCGTATCTGGAATGCTCCCTATTGCATATTAATTTTTATGTTATTAATAGTTGTTATAATATATTATTTCCATCATTATAAAACCATGCAAATAAAATGTCTTCAATGAGGAATAAATTAATTACCAATACAAGGGCTGTTTGTAAAACATGCATGCCCCCCATATGGGCTGTCAGTTGTAGTGGCAGCCATTGGGTGAATACGTTTTTTGTCACTGTGACCTTGACCTTTGACCTAGTGACCTGAAAATCAATAAGGGTCATCTGCCAGACATGATCAATGTATCTATGAAGTTTCATGATCCAAGGCCTTATAATTCTTCAATTACCATCAGGAAACCATTTTACTGTTTCGAGTCAATGTGACCTTGACCTTTGACCTAGTGACCTGAAAATCAATAGGGGTCATCTGCCAGTCATGATCAATTTTCCTATGAAGTTTCATGATCCTAGGCTTAAGCATTCTTGAGTTATCATCCGGAAACCATTTTACTGTTTCGAGTCACTGTGACCTTGACCTTTGACCTAGTTACCTGAAAATCAATAGGGGTCATCTGCCAGTCATGATCAATGTACCTATAAAGTTTCATGATCCTAGGCCTAAGCTTTTTGAGTTATCATCCTGAAACCATCTAGTGGACGGACGGACGGACCGACTGACATGTGCAAAACAATATACCCCCTCTTCTTCGAAGGGGGCATAATAATAAGAGATTTTAAAATTATAATATGTCTACAAAAAATATAAATAGATAATTAAATGGAAACGGTGGGGCCTTGGAAGGGCAGGGCGGGGCACACTTCCATTTAGGCCTAGCTGGAGCCCTGTATCTCATTGACTTGTTGTACCTGATTGAGAATGGGGCGTGTTTTCACGGGTGTTTTCCTGGGTGTGTGTCTGTACAGGTCCATCTCACTGATCGTCTGACCCCAGCTCACACGGGACGCCTCCTTCGGAGCTGAAACACAACAGCATGGTTGTGGGCTTGAAGTCAAAGGCTATGGATAGGGCCCATCCCCTAGGTTTGGGGGAAAATAAGCACAATACATTTGAGCGTGCTCTAGGAAAACATCACTTCCCACTTTTTGGAACTTTTCATTTAACCTTTTACCACTTAGATATATATTTTTACACATTTGTTGTCTCATATAAAGTTCAATTTAATTAGAGACCTTTCTTATTTAATTCAAGTTTAAAGACTTCATTTCCAGCCATTAGATACTGATGAGCAGCAAACAGCATAAAACCTGAACAGGCTGTGAGTTACCCCCAGGCTGTTCTGGTTTTATGTGGTTTGCACATAGCCATTTTCACTTTACGTCTTGGTTGGAAGTTTCTTCTAACCAAAAATCAAGTCTTAGCAGAAAGTGTTGTCCCTGATTAGCCTGTGCAGACTGCACAGTCTGATCTGGGATGACACTTAAGGCACATGCATTTAGCCTATATTTCCCAGAGATAGGCTCATTAGATTCATGGCGAATAAAAGACTAACATTTGAGTTATTACATCAACAAAACTGCATCAATTCAAGAAATTGTGACTTGGTATAATATTGTAAAAGCAAAAAGGGCCTAGAAATAAATGAACAAGAACAAAAGTTAGAGGGCGATACTCAAAAGGAGTGATGAGGAGATCCAGTTATTTTTTTAGTTGGAGTAATAAGTGTGATAAGTTGTACGTAAATAAAAATTGAGCAAAAAGTGTGAGGGCAAAACTTTTTTTAGCCAAGATGGCTGCTACTCTGCCTTTTAAAATTTTAATGCAATTAAAACAACAACACTTTTCTTAAGCTAAAACAAAGCAGGTTAAGTGTCATGTATATTGATATATGCAAAAATTATTAAAATCTTAGGTCTGATTAGACTTAATTTTTATTATAATGCTTATGTGTTAACAAATGAGCATCGTTCCGAGAAAAAAACTGAGCTTAATGCATGTGAGTTAAGTATCATACCTAAATAGCCTGTGCACTGGCGTATCAGGGACATGTCCCACATTCATTAAGTACCATACCAAAATAGCCTGTGCACTGGCGTATCAGGGACATGTCCCACATTCATTTGATTTTCATTACAAAAATACAAGAGACCTCTTTTAATAAAAAAAATTCCATAAAAGCCGAAAGTGTCCTCTGTGTAGACTGAACAGGCTATTCTTGGATGATAGTTTACGCACATGCATTAAGCCTGGTTTTCCCTGACCTTGTCTCAAACTACAATGGAATGCAATCACACACTGTACCACAGCTAGTTATTCTCCATCTCCCACTGAACAACAACAATATATGAGCTGTCCTCTGTGAAAAAAGGGTTTAATGCATATGGGTAAAGTGTCATCCCAGATTAGCCTAAGCAGTCTGCACAGGCTAATCAGGGATGACACTTTCCAAAAAACTGTTTTTTTGCTAAAAAGAGACTGTGTTTAAACTGGAAATATCATAAAAGCGGAGATTGTCATTCATTATTAGCTTGTGCGGACTGCACAGGCTAATCTAGGACAACACTTTACGCACATGCATTAAGCCCCCTTTTCACAGAGCGCTGCTCATATGTAAGCTGTAGTATTACCAACCATTATAAAAGAGATCACTGTAGTTACTGCCTAACCCTACTTTGTCCAAATCAATAACATCTATTCCATCCATATATCACTACAGGTTTTATGCAGAGGAATAATAGATCTTATTGGCATCCAGTAATGGAGAGTTGTCATAAACATTATGACAGTGTCTATCATTACTGCAACACGATGTGACCTGTCATTTTGTGCCAAAAGATAGAATGCTGATTTTGCATTGGCAGAGGCCTTGAATGATTCAGTTATTTTTTATATTGACATTAGCTGAAACATTCAAAATAACAAATATTCTCTTATACATGTCAATGTGGATCTTACAGTTTCATAAGCTGAGGGAGGGATTTTTATTTAAAGTAAAAATAATGGAATTATTTGTAATAAACTACTATAAGAAAATCTTTTTTTTGACTGTGTATCTCATTATCCAAACAATTAAGCCTAACATTTGCCCTACACATGTATTTGCATAGACAGTTTATTCAAACAAGGCATTCATTGGCATCAAATTTTTATGTATTATTGAAAAGAATTGTGTGTGGGGTGGATGTATATAAGCATAGGGGCATATTTTATTTGAATATACAGGAATTTGAATATACAGGAATAAGAATACAAATAACATATAATCACTGTATCATGCAAGATGTTGTGAGTTACAAGAATGTTTTGCTATTCAAAACTTATTCAAAACTTTTCTAACAAAATTGGCAGAAAACATTCACTATTTTATTTATAGTCCTTCAATAAAAGGGACCCCCACCCCCTCACCCCCCCACCCTTGCCCCCACCCCCTTGACCTCCCTCACGCCCCCCCCCCCCCACCCCCTTGCCGAGATGTGGGCTAGCAAGTAGGCACACTGAACCAACTTCAGCCAAAAAAATCAGCCCTGTCATTTGCTTGAAACAGAAGTAATGAGTGTAACTAAGAAGATATATACGGCCATTATATAAAGTTACGGAGGGGGGCTTAAAGCTTACCCTAGATCAATAGTAAACACATATTAAGTGGCAATAATTTAATTGATATCCAAGGAAACCGAGAAACCCAATACGTCTCTGAGGAACCAAATGCTGCATGAAAACTGGCAAGCGCATTTTTCCACATATGGTACATACCATCAGAAGACGACATGTTGACTGATCGGATGAATGTGATATGAAGATATATGTCTTGTTCTGAGAAAACTGGGCTTAATGCATGTGTGTAAAGTGCCGTCCCAGATTAGCCTGTGCAGTCCGCACAGGCTAATCAGGGACGACACTTTACGCTTTTATGGTATTTTTAGATTAAAGGAAGTCCCTCCTTGCCAAAAATCCAGTTTAGGCGGAAAGTGACATTCCTTATTAGCCTGTGCGGACTGCACAGGCTAATCTGGGACGGCACTTTACGCACATGCAGTATGTCCATTTTCTCAGAACACGACTCATAAATGAGCGCCAAATTCCTAGAAAATGGTTCTTTCTCAAATAATATATCATTTAACCCTTTACAACTTAGATACGTATTTTGACGCATTTGCAGTCCCTTAGAAAGTTATATTTAATTAAAGACCTTTCTTATTTGATTCAAGCTTTAAAGGCTTCATTTCTAACCCTTAGATACTGATGAGCAGCACACAGCATAAAACCTGAACAGACTGCGGTGTATCAAGACTCACAAGCTGTTTTGTTTTATGCTGTTTGCACTAAGCCGTTTTCAATTTGTTTTTCTTAAGGGGAAAGGGATAATAGATAAGGTGACAATAGGCTCCAGGTAAAGGGGTTATTAAAAATTACTTGTACAGAAACAGGGGAACTTATTAAAGAAATGTCAATAACCCCCAAATTGTGCTTTTTACACCAACAAATCACTAGTTCAATTAATTTGATGCACACTTTGTTACCCATTGGTCAAAAATATGACTGGCACTTTGCACCAATGTTTTCAACATTTATTAAAACACAGCCATCTTGAGCATGGGCAAAAACAAAACAACTCCGGATTTTTATAACTTTCTGTAAAATAACACAGTATATATTATTTGATTATGAATAATTACCTCCCAAAAAATCAAGACATGGGTCATTCCACACCTGGATGTCCAAAGCTATACAGAACCTTAGTAATCAATTTGGAAAATCTAAACCAGACAGCAACAAGAACTCTGGTGTATAAAGTGGCAGGACTATGACGTTCAGGCCAGAGCCACAAAGTAAGAAACGATTATCAAACATCAACATATGTAAACCTATGCCCATAACATTATCAAACATCAACATATGTAAACCTATGCCCATAACAATTACCTGTAGCATGTGTCTTCATATAAAACATTATAAGAAGCAGAACATCATCCCATGCAAACCTAACTTGAATAACTAGTAAAAAAGCCTTTTGCAACAGAGGTCCCGTGGTTGACCTCTACTCAAGCTGCCTTGAGTCTTAAAGGGGCCTTTTCACAGATTTTGGCATGTTTTGAAGTTTTTCATTAAATGCTTTATATTGATAAATGTAAACATTAAATTAAAAAGCTCCAGTAAAAAATCAAAAATAAAATTCAAAAAAGGAAAAAAAGTAGCCCACAGCAGGGCTCGAACCAGTGACCCCCGGAATCCAGAAGTAAAAACGCATTGGCCAACTGAGCTATCCTGCCAAGCATACATAACATGCGTATTTTATACGTAATATAAGCAATCTTCGTATTTTCACAAATTTAAACGACAACAACAGAACTCTCCAAATTATTCAACCTTTTCGCGTTGCAACGCTTTATAATTTTTAGGTTTTCAAATTGTCAAAAGATACATATAATGGCTATATTAGACCATGGCAAATGTTCAGTAATACTGCTTCCTCACAAATATCATAGTTATACCGAAAATTTGCTAATCTAAAACAACTTATTTCAATTTTGTCAATTAACCAAACCGTGAAAAGATCCCTTTAATATACAAGTATTGGTTCTTCCCATAAAACAGACTTGAGTGTCTACTAGCAAATGGCTTTTGATGTGATTTAACTAAACAAATAATTGAGTCTTGCTATATAAAAACTGAGTTTAAAGGGATCTTTTCACGCTTTGGTAAATTGACAAAATTGAAAAAAGTTGTTTCAGATTCGCAAATTTTCGTTTTAGTTATGATATTTGTGAGGAAACAGTAATACTGAACATTTACCATGCTCTAATATAGCCATTATATGCATCTTTTGACGATTATAAAACCTAAAAATTATAAAGCGTTGCAACGCGAAACGATTGAATAATTTGGAGAGTTCTGTTTTTGTCGTTAAATTTTGTATAACTACGAAGATTGCTTATATAAGGTGTAAAATACGTCATGTATGTGTACTCGGCGGAATAGCTCAGTAGGCTTAAGCGTTTTTACTTCAGGACTCTGGCAGGACTCCAGGGGTCACTGGTTCGAAATCTGCTCCGGGCAATGTTCTTTTCCTTTTTTTAATTTTGTTCTTGATTTTTTACTGGAGCTGTTACGATCCAATGTTTACATTTATCAATATAAAGCATTTAATGAATAAGTTAAAAAATGCCAAAATCTGTGAAAAGGCCCCTTTAATGAAAGTGCGTAGTGTCATTTCAGATTAGCTTAATCAGTTTGGACGATTAGGGACAAAACATTACAACAAATTTCGCATAAAGTTGATTTTCACTAAGAAGAGATTTTTTAAAATAAAAACAACAACATCAAAGTGGTAAATGCTTTTGCAAATTGCACAAGCTTATTTTAAACAAAACTTTTGAAACGCACATGCATTAAGCCCCATTGACCTGGATGTAAGACTGCAGCCCTTTAACCCTTTCCCAATCACAAGCAAAGTGAAAGTGGCTATGTGCAAACAGCATAAAACCAGAACAGTCTGCGAGTCAATCGCCGTCTGTTCAGGTTTTATGCTGTTTTTGCTCATCAGTACCATAGGTTTCCTCGTATAGCGCGCAGTCTTTTACCTCCAAAATTCAAATTAAAAAGCTGGTGCGCGCTATACATTGATACAATGCTATCCTGGCTGCTAAATTGGTAAAAATATGTTTGTAATCGTAAATAATCAAAATGGCCACCATTTATTTTCCAGAAAACTACCACCCTATAATCGTACAGACTGAGGGGCCATTGTCGAAACAACAAGAAGTGGCTACTGGTAAATATGAACGCGGTAGAAGAAGTTTTGGTCAAAAATAAATTTGTTTGAATAAACTTGCCGACATTTCTTTGTTTGTGTTTTTACACTTCTTAATTGATGAATTCCGATGGGGACTGTTGTCGACATTCCGTAGTGCAGGCAAGGGTAGGTGCGAACGAAGTCTTTTTTGCTGGTAACGGTAGGTGTGAAAGGGAGGCATTTTGCACTTTGTAATTAATTGGCAGATGTTATTGAGTAATATGTGCCATGACTTGTTAAGACGCTAATTGACATTTGAGACACTAATTGACACTTGAGAACGTGAAAATATGCAATCGCATTTTGTGTGTATAAATATTGAACGTTCAACAGTGGCGTTTCAAACATTCGTTAAAATTGTCAAAATATAGTGCTATGCCCGCATACCTCAACAACTGTATACCTGTCTCCCATGCGACATTCAAATTTAATGCCCATGCTTTCCCTGAGGAAAAATCACACGATGTACAGTAATTCTTATTTTCTCACGTTTTTCATGAAATGCACGTGGACTGTTAATCTTTTGCTAGAAAATAACAAAATTGTCAGAAAAGTATAGTGCTATGCAACCCATGCTCCTAATCATAATGATGCTTCCTATTTTGAATGCTTAATAAAGCTTTCCAATGCCCCAGATTATTGGATTGTGCAATAGTAAAATGGCGGCCATATTCTGTCCGATTTGGTGGTTTTATTGTCTTTAAATATTGTTTTCTCCATTTTTGCATTTAAAAAACAGCCTGCGCGCTATACACGGGAGCGCGCTATACGAGGAAACCTGCGGTATCTAAAGGTTGGAAATGAAGCCTTTAAAACTGGAATTTAGTAATTTAACTTTCTAAAGGACTACAAATGCGTCAAAAAGGTATTAAAGTGGTTAAGGGTAAAACCCTTCACACTTACGAGGAAAGTCCTTGACCGCGCTCTGGGACTCGTCCAACGTGAGACACCTCACCCGTCTCTTGCCATTCCGTGCCGTATGCAGCATCGTCAGACGGTCAAAGCTTTGTTCACCCTGTGAAGTAAAATAAACAAGGAATTGGAGCCAGCATTAGAACTTAACATGTCATGTTGTGTTAACCACGATTTCTAAACAATATTCTTATTTTTTCTTTGGACAACTTTGCAAATTTACCTAGCAATTATTTTTTAACCCTTTACCACTTAGATACGTATATTTTTATGCACTTGTAGTCCCTTAGGAAGTTTAACTTAATTAAAAACCTTTCTAACTAGATTCAAGTTTTTAAGGCTTTATCTCCAACCCTTAGATACTGATGAGCAGCAAACAGCATAAAACCTCAACAGACTGCGAGTTCCTCGCAGGCTGTTCTGGTTTTATGCTGTTTGCACAAAGCCATTTTCACTTTGCCTCTGAGTGGGAAAGGGTTAATCTATCACAATTTATGATTTTATTGTACTGTTTTATCTGATTTAAATGTCTCCTAGTTTATAATTACATATAAACAGTCAAATACATACATAAATAAATTGTATGTATATTGACTACCAGGTTTTTAACTGGAGCAAGTAATATAAGCCTTTTTCTGCGAAAACTAGGCTTCTTGCATGTGCATAAAGTATCGTCCTAGATTAGCCTGTGCAGTCCACACAGGCTAAGTGGGACAAGACTTTTTGCCTTGACTGAATTATTTTAAGAGGAGACTTCCTTTAAACCAGAAATTCCATAAGAGCAGAAATGTGTGGCTACTCATAAGCTTGTGCAGACTTTACAGGCTACTGTGAGATGACACTTTATGTACATGCATTAAGCCAAGTACTTTACAGGCTACTTTGGGATGACACTTTATGTACATGCATTAAGCCAAGTACTTTACAGGCTACTTTGGGATGACACTTTATGTTCATGCATTAAGCCAAGTACTTTACAGGCTACTTTGGGAAGACACTTTATGTACATGCATTAAGCCAAGTACTTTACAGGCTACTTTGGGATGACACTTTATGTACATGCATTAAGCCAAGTACTTTACAGGCTACTGTGAGATGACACTTTATGTACATGCATTAAGCCAAGTACTTTACAGGCTACTTTGGGAAGACACTTTATGTACATGCATTAAGCCAAGTACTTTACAGGCTACTGTGAGATCACACTTTATGTACATGCATTAAGCCAAGTACTTTACAGGCTACTTTGGGATGACACTTTATGTACATGCATTAAGCCAAGTACTTTACAGGCTACTTTGGGATGACACTTTATGTACATGCATTAAGCCAAGTACTTTACAGGCTACTTTGGGATGACACTTTATGTACATGCATTAAGCCAAGTACTTTACAGGCTACTTTGGGATGACACTTTATGTACATGCATTAAGCCAAGTACTTTACAGGCTACTTTGGGAAGACACTTTATGTACATGCATTAAGCCAAGTACTTTACAGGCTACTTTGAGATGACACTTTATGTACATGCATTAAGCCAAGTACTTTACAGGCTACTTTGGGATGACACTTTATGTACATGCATTAAGCCAAGTACTTTACAGGCTACTTTGAGATGACACTTTATGTACATGCATTAAGCCAAGTACTTTACAGGCTACTTTGAGATGACACTTTATGTACATGCATTAAGCCTAGTACTTTACAGGCTACTTTGGGATGACACTTTATGTACATGCATTAAGCCAAGTACTTTACAGGCTACTTTGAGATGACACTGACTACATGCATTAAGCCAAGTACTTTACAGGCTACTTTGGGATGACACTTTATGTACATGCATTAAGCCAAGTACTTTACAGGCTACTTTGAGATGACACTGACTACATGCATTAAGCCAAGTACTTTACAGGCTACTTTGAGATCACACTTTATGTACATGCATTAAGCCATGTTCTTTACAGGCTACTTTGGGATGACACTTTATGTACATGCATTAAGCCATGTTCTTTACAGGCTACTTTGGGATGACACTTTATGTACATGCATTAAGCCAAGTACTTTACAGGCTACTTTCAGGGGTGTCAATTGTCCCCAATTTGAAATCCGGAAAATTAAGCCGTAGGATAAAGGGAAGAGAGGGCCCCCCCCCCCCCGAGCCCTAGCTTATTGTTCTTTTTTTATAGTCTTTCTAGGTGCAATTTCTGGTGAGTACAATGCGAAATATTCTAAACCAAACCATCCGTAACACCGCAGGTGTATTTGTCATTCTAAACAAATGATATTAAGAACTTCGAAATTAAATTAAAATCGACAAACCAGCGTATCAGAAAACGACTGTCCGAAAACATGTTGCGATACATCATTTGCAAATGAAATAAAATATGCATATCGTTTGACTGCAGAAAATGAAAACCAGTAACCAGTAACCTAGCAAATACGCAATCAATATATAATTTGATTAACATATTGTTTTAAAATATGATATTGCAGTGCTTTACTTAGCCAGTTACTGCTCATGTCAGTGCCAGCCGCTTACCAATCAGAAATCAATAAATAAAATTGGTACCAAGCGCAAATGTCCGGAATGCCAACGATGATAACAATATTCGTTCTGAAATGATCCCGCACTCAAAGAATTTTGTCCCTACCCCCACCCGCCTTAAACAAACTCATCGGATTTACATTCACCTCAAAATTAACCCTGGACGGCTCAAATCCGGATTTCCGGAATAATCCGGAAAATTGACACCCCTGTACTTTGGGATGACACTTTATGTACATGCATTAAGCCAAGTACTTTACAGGCTACTTTGAGATGACACTGACTACATGCATTAAGCCAAGTACTTTACAGGCTACTTTGAGATCACACTTTATGTACATGCATTTAGCCATGTTCTTTACAGGCTACTTTGGGATGACACATGCATTAAGCCAAGTTTTTCATAAACAGGACTTTTTTAATATAGTCACAAGGTAAAGATATTCAAACATTTGTCGCTGTAGATACTCCATTTAAACTCTGAAGGATTAGATCATCTTATTTCAAAGCTTGCTAAATCATTATATGAGCCCGGTTTTTCTGTCCAGCACTTTTTGGTTACATCATAAATAGCTTGATGTCCAACATTTTGTGAATTTTAAGCTGATGTGTTAACCACAAAATTTTTGTTCAGTGCTAAGTTTGTGGAAAGTCCTATGATTTAATAAATTGAAAAAAAAAATGTTAAGGCATTTTGCAAACACAGACAATTTATATTGGTAAAAAGTCAATGATGTAACAGATTGAACACCACTTAGAAAACATGATTTGTATACAAAATTTTAAAATATTCTCGTTGAAATAAACAGCATTGATTCGTCATCACAGCGTTTCTACCTCATCGTTGTTCGTATCAAAACATTTGTAGACGCTACACAAGTTATGTAAAATAACAGTTTGAGATCTGAATTCAAGATGTAACATATTGGACACGAACTGTTACGTCACCATTCATAAAAAATAATTATTGTCTGACTGAAAATTGTATAGGTTTGTGCCTTTTTTAAGTGTAATATTCAAGAAATAAGCTTTATTGATAATATTGAAATAAAGGTAAGTAGCCCAAGTTTTTTTTGGTAGAGTGGAAACAGGAACTCATGGGCACTATGAAAGGTATACCTTTTTTGTCCAGAACCCGCATGTATTTGTTACACATTTTTGTACTAACAGGGTAGAACTTGGTAGTTTTATGATATTTATCAACAAGTTTTATGTTAATCTTATCAAATATGGCCACAACATTTTTCAAATACATTCATGAAATTTATATTTTACAAGTTTTTTGGGATGTAACTAAAAAGTGCTGGACGGAAAAACCGGGCTCATATCAAGCTTGGTCACTGCAAATTAATATTTTTATGCTGAATCACCAGTTTGCTGTTTTTCTATTTTTATGTCGAGTGACCAAGAACTGGCTGGCCCCAAAAGCAATCCCAAGCTAGGAACTTTTCCTAGTTTTATTAAAGATGACCTCAACACAACACATACCAAACAAAATCACTAGCTAGGTCTCCATGCAAGCTTGCTACAGCCAAAATTTCATTAAGATACGTCAATTTAAACCTTAACCACTTAGATACGTATGTTGACGTGTTTGTAGTCCCTCAGAAAGTTAAATTTAAGTAAAAATCTTTCTTACTAGATTCAAGTTTTAAAGGCTTTTTTGCCAACCCTCAGTTACTGATGAGCAGCAAACAGCATAAAACCTGAACAGACTGCGAGCTACTAGCAGGCTGTTCTGGCTTTATGCTGTTTGCACATAGCCATTTTTAGTTTGCCTCTGAGTGAGAAAGGGTTAAACTTAAGTTATTGCCTGGAAACCATCTGCTTGACACCCCCACCCATGCCATACACCTACATGTATCTAGTAATTGGGATTGAAAACCATTAACATACAATTCTACACATTGTTTTGTTCTAAAAATGCCAGAGGCTAGTTTCCATGGCAACATATTATATTAAACGCTGTTGGATATATGTGATAATATGACACACAGATTTTTTTTCTTTACAGTGACTCGCATTATAGATCCATTAATAAATCAAAATAAAGTAAATCTCAGTATGACGAGTCACACAACCAACAGAAAAGAGCAATCCACTTTTCACAAGTTAATGACAAAGCAAGAAACACTTTTCTCTGTGATATACATAGACGACTTTAGTTCCTGAAAATAAACTAATGGAAAAATATAGGAATTACAAGAATGCCATAATGATTGATGCCAGGAATCAGGGGGCGCCATTGAACAGATTATATTGCCACACAAGTAAAACAATATTTGACACCATAATTTCTCTTGACAACATGTGTTGCTATGTTTCCATAGTCATTACACAAGTAACTATATTTGTATGAAGTTGACAGAAAGGCAGTTGAAGTTTAAGTGACTGATTGACTGTCTTATTTAAAATACCCTTATTTTTCATAAAGAAATCACAACTAATGGCATACAAGACGTATTGTGTGATGTCATTAACTGTATAGTTTTACTACAAAACCTGTAACTACATTCTTTTAACCCTTTGCATGCTGGGAAATTTGTCGTCTGCTAAAATGTTGTCAGCTGAATTTCTAAAATTAGCATTTTCTTCGATTCAAAATTAAAAAATACAAAAGACCTTCAAAATTCGGTTCCAGCGCTGAAAGAGTTAAGGGACTTGTTCACAGTTTTGATCAGTATTTGAATCATACATGCCATACATTTTCAGACCAATTCCGGGACATTGAGCTCAATTTTTCGGGATATTTGCCCATTTTCCGGGACATGTATACATATAGCGATATATATAGACATATATGCATTTTTGGTACTCACTGTTTTTCGCATCATAAATTGAGTACATTACTAATAAAAATGTTGTTAGCATTTAAAACGATTTTATGCATCGTTCATTATCACAGGCGTTTTATAAACTTTTTTTTTAAGTGTATGATCTCCATCGTTTATTCAATTTTTATTTGCCCTGTTTACCAAGTCACAATTTATTTCTTTTAAGTCCGCCATCTTGTTGAAATGATGTAAGCGGCCAGTGCGCAGAACAACGTTAAATTGTATAATATATCCGCATAATAAGCGAATCGCATTTTGTTTAATTAGTATACGTTACAGTAATCGTTTTCATAATTAATTCTCTTAAAGACAATAACGATACACATTGTTTGTGTGTGTTTTTTTTAATTTAATCTCGCGTAAAATAAATGTTTTGATATAACTGAATTATGCATGAATTGCACAATTTACACAAGGACAACATCGTTGTTTTCATAAAAAGTCTCCGAAGTAACTGTCCATGATTTTATCGTGGAGAAGTTCACAATACGGACTGATTAGTGTGCTTGGTATAACAAAGCCACTGAAACTATAAACTGATATTGACACGGGGTTATTCATGCATGACTAATTCACAACCGCACGCATCTTCAGATGTGTGAACAACACCTTTGCCCTTACGCAGAGGAAAATTATAACGTAGTATATTAAAGCCAATTAACAACCACATTAAACAATGCCGACTTTTCGGTTAGACTGCGAACATGACACAATCGATATGATAACATGACCCCTGTTAATTGATCTTTTTTGACACGTAGCGTAGTCATCTATTTAGGTAGGCATTGCCAAGGAGACGCTGCTGATTAGTGGGTACACAGATTCGAGGTGCAGTTGAACCTAAGATAAGGTACATGTAAACATAGTTTTTATAAAATCCCGGAGATTTGACAGATTTCCGGGACTGCGGGACACGCTCTTCATTTCCAGGACAATCCCGGACAATATGGGACGTATGGCATGTATGATTTGGATACTGAATTTCTATCGCAATACTGACCCAGTATCCGGATACTCAGTTATCCAAATATTTGCTAACAATATTTTTTTGTAAGCAAATATATTTCCTCTAACTATTGACACGTTTAACTCCGAGAACAATCTTCAAACATGTGTAAAAAACTATATTGTTTCTGTGTCCGTAAAGTTGTTATGATCAATACCAGTGCTCCAGCTAGGCCTAAATCGAAGGGCGCCGCGCCCTGCCCTACCGAACCTCCGCCCTGCCCCCCTGCCCCCCCCCCAAAAAAAAAAATATTTTTTTTTTTTTTTTTTTTTTTTTTACATATGATAATTAATAAATCTCTTATTACATTGTAATTAGTTTAATCCTCATTGTAGACATTATATTTCAATGGTTTAATAATAATGGGAATAATACAATTATTTATAACATATAAATTAACGTGCAATAGAAAGCATTCCAGAAACACCCGCGCACTCGAACGTGCCCTTTTCACAAAATATTGCGCTTCGTAAGTGCCCTTTTCACAAAATACTGCGCGTCGAAAGTGCCCTTTTGACAAAAAAGTCCCCCTGCCCTTTTCAAATCCTAGCTGGAGCACTGCAATACAATACGGTGGCAAGTAATTGAGTTAATTGGTAGTTTTATATAAACAACAGAAAATCCTGCATTAGTCTGTGACATATATGTTAGCCTTGCTCTGGGAAAACAGGGCTTAATGCATGTGTGTAAGGTGTTATCCCAGATTAATTATTAATTTATTTAATGAGGAATCAGCCTGTTCGCCGTTTTCTTGTTTTTTTAGTAATAGTGACCTTTGCCTGACTGGCCCAAGCTAGTAGTAATGTAAGCTTTCTAAACAGATAATTTCATAGCAAGATCTCCATCAAAACCCAAGTAATAAAGCAGACAGTGGACAGGACACACCTCAAATACAATCCCTGGCTAGAGCAAGATCTCCATCAAAACCCAAGTAATAAAGCAGAAAGTGTTTTCTGATTATAGTATGCCTTGGACAGGACACACCTCAAATGCAATCCCTGGCTAGAGCAAGATGCAAGTTTTCTTATTCCAAAGTTTCATCAAGATTTGTATATTCAAACATAATTAACTGACCGGAACTTATACTGTTAGACACCGCCTGCCATACCCCAATCTTATTACCAGGATTTTAAACTTTGTTGAAATAGATCATTTCTGCTTTCAAATACAATTCCACACCTATTATTTTGTTCTCAAAAAAGCCAGAGGCTTGTTGCCATGGAAACATATTATACTAAACGCTGTAAGATATTAGTGATTATATGATCTACACATTTTTCTTGATATAGATCTACATTTTTTTCTTGATATAGATACTCCCATTATAGATCTATTCATAAACAAAACAGCTGTAAATCTCAGTACAACAACAAATCACACATCCCATAGAAGAAGAGAGCTATTAGCATTTCACAAGGTCACGACAAAGCAATAAACACATTTTGTGGAGATATGAATTATCTAATTTAGGTCCCTGAAAATAAACTGCTGGAAAAATACAGGAATTACAAGAACATCATAATGATTGATGCAAGGAATCATGGGGGCGCCATTGAAGAGATTATATAGCGACACTAGTAAAACAATCTTAGACGTGATAATTTCTCTAGGCAAAATTATTCCATAACTTTTAAATGACCATCATTAATATGTTCTCAGTTACCACTTGTGATAACTTAATCGCAAAAGGGCATTTATGGTGCAAGGTATTTATGAAGTATGTATTTGTTATTAAAAAAAAAATGGACTTCAAAAGTGTTCTGTAGATAATTACAGCATGCTGCATTAAAAAACACATTGAAACATGGACTTTAATTTTACAGCAAAATTGTTGTTATTTACACACAATTGATGTGAACTATTATGTTACTAGGTTACTATTTTTGAACTACTTGTGATTTAACAGTTGTGTTCAACTTTAATTGTTGCCAAATTGTTATGTGTTCGGTGTCGAAAAATGTGTTTTAATTTATACAATACTGTGCGAAGGAGCCAAATAAATTGGTTATTTTAACTAAACAAAAGAAACTAGAGCTTTGTCACAGACGTGACGAATACCCCCACATGCCACATTGACACATAATATTTTGCATGTAGTCTTCACAAAAAACAGCGGACACCATGCTCAATTTTTAAAACGCACTAAGTGACCCCTTGTCCTAGTTTTTGACCCAGAAAGGCCCATGTTCTAACTTGGCCTCAAAATCATCTCCATAAAACTTCTGACCAAATTTGGTGAAGATCGGATGTAAACTACTTGAATTAGAAAGCGGACACCATGCTGAATGTTAAAAAACGCACTAATTGACCCCGTGACCTAGTTTTAGGCCCGGAATGGCCCATGTTCAAACTTGTCCTAGAGATCAATTAGATAAAACTTGTGACCAAGTTTGGTGAGGACTGGATGAAAACTACTTGAATTAGAGAGCGGACAACATGGTGAGGTTTAAAACACACTATGTGTCCCTGTGACCTTGTTTTTGACCCGGCATGGCCCATGTTCAAACTTGACCTTAAGATCATCTAGATACAACTTCTGACTAAGTTTGGTGAAGATCGGATGAAAACTACTTGAATTAGAGAGCGGACAACATGCTGAATGTTTAAAACGCACTAAGTGACCCCGTGACCTAGTTTTTGACCCGACAAGGCCCATGTTCGAACTTGGCCTAGACATCATGTAGATACAACTTCTGACCAAGTGTGGTGAAGATCGGATGAAAACTACCTGAATTAGAGAGCGGACAACATGCTGAATGTTTAAAACGCACTAAGTGACCCCGTGACCTAGTTTTTGACCCGGCAAGGCCCATGTTTAGACATCATGTAGATACAATTTCTGACCGAGTTTGGTGAAGATCGGATGAAAACTACTTGATTTAGAAAGCGGACACTAAATACAGACCGACAGACAGACCGACCAACAAGTTCACTCCTATATACCCCCCTAAACTTCGTTTGTGGGGGTATAATGACTGCATTGGACTATGATAAACAGTATATAAGCTTTCTATGAGCAAAGGGGTTTAAAGTGTAGTGTTCCAGATTAGCCTGTGCAGTCCACACAAGCTGATCAGGGAAGACACATATCCCTTCTATTAAATTTTTTTGTTTCTAGGAAGTTTTTAAATGGCGAAAATCTGGTGTTTGCCGGAAGTGTTGTCCGTGATAACCTGTGTTGCCTGCACAGGCTAGTGTGGGATGACACTTTACACACATGCTTTAACCCTTTCCCACTCAGAAGCAAAGTGAAAAAGGCTATGTGCAAACAGCATAAAGCCAGAACAGCCTGCGAGTCACTCACAGTCTGTTCAGGTTTTATGCTTTTATTATGCTGCTCATCAGTATCAAAGGGTTGGAAATGAATCCTTTAAAATTTGAATCTAGTAAGAATGGTCTTTAATTAAATTAACTTTCTTAGGGATTAAAAATGAGTCAAAATACATTTCTAAGTGGTTAAGGGTTAAATACCTATCAAAGTGGTAAAGGGTTAAATACTTATCTAAGTGGTAAAGGGTTTAATACTTATCTAAGTGGTAAAGGGTTAAATACTTATCTAAGTGGTTAAGGGTTAAATACTTATCTAAGTGGTAAAGGGTTAAATACTTATCTAAGTGGAAAAGGGTTAAATACTTATCTAAGTGGTAAAGGGTTAAATACTTATCTAAGTGGAAAAGGGTTAAATACTTATCTAAGTGGTAAAGGGTTAAATACCTATCTAAGTGGTAAAGGGTTAAATAATTATCAAAGTGGTAAAGGGTTAAATACTTATCAAAGTGGTAAAGGGTTAAACACTTATCAAAGTGGTAAAGGGTTAAATACTTATCTAAGTGGTAAAGGGTTAAATACTTATCTAAGTGGTAAAAGGTTAAAAACCTATCTAAGTGGTAAAGGGTTAAATAATTATCAAAGTGGTAAAGGGTTAAATAATTATCAAAGTGGTAAAGGGTTAAATACTTATCAAAGTGGTAAAGGGTTAAACACTTATCAAAGTGGTAAAGGGTTAAATACTTATCTAAGTGGTAAAGGGTTAAATACTTATCTAAGTGGTAAAAGGTTAAGGCCTGTTTTCCCAGAGTGAGGATCATATACAGTACATTCATTAACCCAGTGAGCTGTTTGCCATGTTCAATAAAAACACAAAGGCTGCCAGAATCCCAAGTTGAACATCTAAACCATATCATGCAAACACAATTGGATAAACATAAAGCATTATAGGTTTTTCTGATAGCCTCTTACTCTGTTCAACACAACGAGTGTAACTATGACAGGCAAACTGGGAGGTTGGCTGTTGAGAGCTGTTAAACGTTCACTAGTAAAGAACATTGGGACACTTGTTATACTTATAGGATGCGTTGGAATGGTTCTACATTTCAATCTGTCCGTGGAAAACAGTCACTATCAAGGTAGGTATTCAAATTAATTATTTTACTCGATTTTAGTACTTATAATTTATAATTACTGCTGTAGGAAAACATGGCTTAATGCATGTGCATAAAGTGCAGTCTGCACAGGCTTATCAAGGACAACACTTTCCACCTAATTTTTGCTAAGAAGAGACTAATTTTAAACGAAAAATACCATAACAGCACAAAGTGTTGTAATTAGATGATATAATTAAATGATATTTGAAAATTTAGGCACAGGGCACTTTTGACAACTTTTGTTGTGAGTTTGTTGTCAAGATAAGTTGTTAAGAAGTGTCTTGTTTATAAGCGTTTTGTTTATATATTATTCAGTTATTTGGAATACGATTTGTTCATTGAATTGTCTTTTGAAAATTGAATATTGAACTCGAATAATTTTGATGTAACGACTCCTTGATGTAGTTTAACTTTTTCTGTGAGAGGTTTAGGAGGAAGCCGGACTGCAACGCCAAATAGAAAAACACCATTTATTTACAAAGAAGGAATGCAGTCAAATATACAAATACAATACACAAATTACTTAAAATCACTAATACACGATTACATAGGGAATTTAAGTTTATAGAGCCACTCGCTTTGAAAGTAAATATGAATTGACTTAAACTGTAACAAACATAATTATTAAACTGATATAAATTAACAGACTTAATTCTATTGCATTTAAATTCATAACTGACTTATCATTGAAACTGACAAAAATTCTGAATAAATAATTATATTACCATAAAACAGTTAAGTATTTGAAACTTGAAGTAAAACAAATTGAATCAAATATAATGTAGTAAAATCAGTTTCTTACCTGCAACGCCAAATAGAAAAACACCATTTATTTACAAAGAAGGAATGCAGTACAGATGGAGGTCTACATTTCCTTTTTATACTAGTTTGGTGTAACCTAGGAATTTGTTGCATAATTGGCGTTACCAGGTGGTTATAGAAAACCAATACAGAAAACATTTGTTGTCAAATCAAATCCACAATAAACAACACTATTATAAAGAAACCTTGATAAATAAGTAATACATATTGCATCATGAAAATGTTTGTTGATTTGCATGGAATGTTGTACCAATACAATGACAAAGGCTACAAGACAAACTTGTTAATAACAACCAGTAATCTTATATCAGTAAGAATGCATTATAACAGGTTTCTTAGTTCAAGTAACTGCTTATTACAAATGTCTTTGTACATGGATCCACAATCGGCTGTGAAACTGTAAAGTTATGCAATAAGCTTTATAAGCATTATTGAGAAAATTGGAAATATGCAATAAGCTTTTATAATCATTATTGATAAAATTAGAAAGTTTCAATATTAGTAACAACCTGGGGGGCAAAGGGACAAATCCCTATGAAAACTTCCCCCCAGAGAAAGGGATATGTCCAGAATTAGTAAATACAATGAAAGGAAAGCTGTGAGTACCTTGCTTCCTGTCAACACTGCCCAGCCTCAATTGAAGAAACCAGCACCAGATGTAAAGAACTATGAACAAGACATGATTGAATTAAATGAAAAATACCAAAAGTTAAGTGTCAACTTCAATGATGTCTGTGAGGAAATGAAGGAAGGTAAATGTGAACAATTAAAAGTGTTCATGACATGCATGGACAAAGTGGAGCAGGCCTTGGATGCAGCAGAAGATGCAAAGCGATTGTGCACGGGTCAGGCGAAGAAAACCTTGAAAACACGTGTAAACAAAATTGACAGGCTTTTAAAAGATATTTTCAACAATAGAATGTTTTTCAAAAATGTGAACCTCTTCAATGATGACATTCCAAAGGTGCTGGCGCAATGTGACCTTCCAGAAGAAGAAATCAACAGATTTGATAGAAGGAAAGCCAAATACTTTGACACTTCAAAGGAATACACATTTGGAGCACTGTATTATTAATTTATTATAATCTGTTATTATGTGAAGAAAACACAGTGGTAAAATCACCAACAAGAATTTTTTTTCCATAACAGATTCATGTCAAATGCAGGAGCATTTGATTTTTGAAGAGGGGAGGATATTATCACAAGGACCGATTTTTACTCTCTTAATTTTGTTAAGATTTGTGATTCATTTAAATCCTAAGAAACAAACATCAAGATTATACAGTTCCAGTTTTAACACTTGCATTCAGCAATTTACTTTAAATATATGCTTGTTCACAGTTTGTAGGATTTATATTTATTATGCTTGTTCACAGTTAATAAGATTTTTAGTAATAATCATTCTGCTGTTTTAATCCTTGCCATATTTGTTTGATCATGCCTTTCTAAGTCTAATACGATTGTTATTCACAGATTAAAATTAGTTAGTACATGTCAAGATAGGAAATTGTATATAAGAATTGAAATGTAAACATTTGGGGAGAGAAACTGGCGGAACTCCGCAAAACAACCTTGTAAAGTTATTTGTACATGTTGTTATTAAATATATTGTTACAACTTTATTCTGTGTTTGAGCTAATTCCCTTAAAGAAGATTTATTCACAAGGACCAGGAATTTCCTTTGTGAAACACTTAAAGCACTTCAGAAAACCTGTACCAATCTTGTTTATATGTCCGTATACACATAGTGTTTATTGCAATAATGTATTCTTGTACATTATGTTCAACAATATTGTTAAGGCTTTAGATGGCTTACAACAATAAATTGATTAAATATTTTAAAGGGCATGATGAAATTGTAACCTTAATTCAAATAGCACAGTAAGAGATAATAATTTCATTTCTATCTTAACAATTCTTTTAAAATGGAAAATAATAAAAAACAAAAATTGATTTATATGCACATACAGTTCGTTTCTAAGCTCAGTTTCTCGATGACTGATACATCCAATGTGGAATATCTTATATGTAAAACTTAAGTGTTGCTTTAAGCGCATTTTGTTTTACTAGGTCAAACTGGATCAGCAATGTGAAATTTGCAAACTATTTATTTTATAATTGTCTGCCATTTGGCAGCACAGAAAATAACACAAATATTTTTTTCTTCCAAACCCTCATTCTTTCATAGGCAAGTTAATAAACCTACAGATAATCCAGATGGCAATGATTTTAGGGATGTGAATTGTTAAAGACCTTACCTTGTGACCTAGTTTTTTTTTTGTACATAATCCAGATTCATACTTGGCCTGATGTTGTAAATACTAACACTATCATTAAGGTTCATCATTTGAGTATAACAAGGTTTTTCTAAGATTGTACCCGTTGACCTAGTTCTTGGATGACCGTGACCTATATTCCAACTCGGCCTGGAAATGTCAAGATTAAAATTCATACAAAGTTTCATCATGATTGAGTGATAAATGTGGCCCCTAGATTGGTAACACATGTTTGTTTAATTTGGCCAGGCAACCTAGATTTTGTTATAATGTGACCCTGATGCAAACTCAGCCTAGATATCGTCCAGATGAGAGATTTGGCCCAAGTTTCATCAAGATTGGATGAACAAGAGCTGTCTCCATAGGATGACATATGCCCCTGAAAAACGCTTTGATAGAAGTTATGAGTATTTTTTCGAAACCTTAACACAGATTTTGAAACCTTAACGCAGACCCTAAGTTCAAGGTCAAGGTCACAAAATTTGTGTGCGGATGGAAAGGCCTTGTCCATATACAAAAGCATACCAAATATGAAGGTTACATCTGAAGCGACATAGAAGTTATGAGCATTGTGTAACAAGCTAAAATTTGTCAAAAAACACTGCAGACTGCATAAAGAAGGACATACATATTGGTTTAACAAAATAGCTGACCTTGAGCACTTAGTTCTCAGGTGAGCTAAATAACCTTGATCACAAGTGTCTTGTTCTGTGAAAACTGGGCATAATGCATCAGCGTAAAGCATCGTCCCAGATTAGCCTGTGCAGTCTGCACAGGCTTATCAGGGACGACACTTTCTGCCTAGAATGTGATTTTTGGTAAGGAGGGACTTCCTTGAAACTAAAAATATCATAAAAGCGGAAAGTGTCGTCCCTGATAAGCAGACCGCACAGGCTAATCTGGGACAACACTTTACGCACATGCATTATGCCCAGTTTTCTCAGAACATGACTCATAATGAGAATTCTAGCTGCATTAAGAAGTAGCATCAACTGCTTACATAACTGGGGATGTTTACTTTTGGCATTTATTCAAATCAACATAGTGAAATGTCAATTACCGGTATTGAACTTTTGCAACATGAGAAACATCTTAGATTGTATGCAAACACCAAGTGTTGTTGTTTTAAGTTTATGAACGTATGGGAATTATTGGTTAATTAAGTGCTTCGTTCTCAATAACTGTAAATTTTAATTTGATGATAATATACATAACTTGATATTTGGTTATTAATAGTGGCATTATAGGCATTTATAACAAACTATTAAAAGCTGGTAATTGCAGATACGCTGTTGTCTTTTTACTTCTCTTACATTGCAACTTGTGTTCAAAAACAGACGAAATGAGAATGTATAGCGGAGGGTCTGTTATTACAAAGGGTACAGGTTCTGATTAACCCATTTAAGCCTAGTGGACTCTCCCATCCTAAATTGGATCAATTTATTTCCAAAATTAGGGATGTCTAGAATATTTATTTCTATATTTGGAATATTTCTTACTGAAATTCCTTTAAGCAAACAGCGCAGACCATGATGAGACGCCGCATCTGGGTCTACGCTGTTTGCCATGGCCTTTTTTCTAGACGCTAGGTATAAATGGGTTCATCAGCGCTTGGACCTTTTTTAATAACATATCTACTGCAAGACAACAGACTATCTGACAGGCTGGACACACCAAGTTACAGAATGTTTTTTCCCAATCAATACTTACAGACTATTTGACAGGCTGGACACACCAAGTTACAGAATGTTTTTTCCCAATCAATACTTACAGACTATCTGACAGGCTGGACACACCAAGTTACAGAATGTTTTTCCCAATCAATACTTACAGACTATCTGACAGGCTGGACACACCAAGTTACAGAATGTTTTTTCCCAATCAATACTTACAGGGTGCATGATCACGTGAATTCGTTGGGTTCCCAACTAAACTTAAGTAGACTGATGTTAACACACCCATAAGTGGTGTTTTTTTTAATACAATTCTTCTTAAGAATTTCAACAACTGCATAAAAGACAGATTGTTATGCTGCTTATGGCAATATGAAACAAATCAAAATTACTTTCTTTAATAAGCCTGTCGTCGCTGTCGTTCTCAAACCTCATACCTACAAAATGCCAACTTTTCAGGAGAGAGAAAAAAACATTACATTTTTTTTATAAGTTACGATGTTTTAGAAAGTGAAATTCTGAAATGAAGCTGCAAAATTCAGTATAAGCCGTAGACGCGCAAGTCATACTGATAAGTCATACTGATATTAAGAAATGGTAGCTACATTATTTCGTCACCACAGTTTTGTCTTTTTTATTAGGTACGACAATTCATCCTGATAGGAGACCTCGTAGCTGCAAATATAAAAATGTTTTTGTCAAATTTGTCCAAACGAAATGACGTACCTATAGGTGAAATGGCGTAGAAAATAATCGCCACAACTTTTTGCCCAACAAAAAAGCCAACAATCAAGCTACAACATTTCGTCATGTGGCTTTTTCAAGGGCTCTGATTGGCGTAGAGCTACGAGATATAGCCCAAGACACGCGCCAGATTTTATATATTTGGAAAAGACAAAAAAAATGAAAATGTTGGAGCTACGAGGTTTGAGAACCACAGCGA
Organism: Dreissena polymorpha; assembly: GCF_020536995.1. Taxonomy (NCBI): domain Eukaryota; kingdom Metazoa; phylum Mollusca; class Bivalvia; order Myida; family Dreissenidae; genus Dreissena; species Dreissena polymorpha. Next base: position 5,696,496 of record NC_068367.1, on the reverse strand, counting down.
TGCTGTGTTCTTGTTAAGAAATTCCTTGTATACTGCATGGTTATGCACTTACAGTGATTTTTTTTCATTCAAAATCGGGTCCGGTATCCAGACCCATTCCCAATTGAAAATATTTTCCCAAATGAGAGCTAAAAATTTCCAAAGGAAGGTTTCAAATGGAAGGTTTCAAAAAAAAAATATATAAATATTTTTTTAAGATCAATATTTTGTTCATCTCCCATCCATATAAGTTCAACTTTAGTAAATATAATACTGGACACACCCGTATCCTCAATTTTGAAGCATTTTTTAGCAAAACAACACTAATCTCACAATTCTAGTCAAAACACAGTGAATTTTCCCAATCTAAAGGGACCCGGCCTCATTCCCAAAACGTTGGGGAAAAAACCACTGACTTAAGATTTTTGCAAATGTATTTAAATAATTTGAGATATTTGAAAAAATTTAGTTCTGAACGGTGTGTTTACATTCTGTCCAACCCGTGTGTTAACCCCAAAAAACCTTGTTGATTCTGCACCCTGCTTATGGGTTTTATTATGAAGACAAGTATTTATTACAGGAGATGTGAAAAGAGATAGCAATGCTGAAATGCAAACAGGACATTTTGGATCCAGCGAATTGGGGAATCATAAAAGCATCATGGTAAATACATGTAGAGTAAATCTGCCATAATATACTACTCAAAATTTGGATCACTTTTTATTTTCACCTTATCTTCAATTTTGGATTACGTTCATTTAAAATTGTTATTTTGCAGGTTTTGATATTGGAATGTGTGTTTTTGATTTTATTTGTATGTATTGATTTATCATTGATGCGTGACGCTGGCTCAATCTAGCTCAGGTTTTTTTTTGGCCCGATTTTATAGCCGAAATTCGGCTTTATTCCCAAACGCAAAAAGTATACTTTTTTCCCAAAATTTGCTAAAAAAATTCCCAATTGGGAAAAAAAAGCTAAGGACATCGACTTTTTTGATTTTTAACAAAGCGTAGTCCGATCATTCTCATACAGTTTTTAGACTATACCGCGATTTGGATAACGTCGGCATTATTCGTGTGCCCGATATTCTCTGTGTTGTTCAGGCGCTTATTTTATTTGTGATGAAATCTAAGTGTTTTGTGATTTGGCAGAATGGAAAACAAATATGTCACACAATTCGAAATGTTACTTGAAAAGATTCCCTAGCCAAAATGTTGCCAAACAAAACTGTTTTTTTTTAAAGCCAGCATCATTAAATAAACAAACATCGTCAACAAGTACAAGTCCTCCCATTGAAACTCCTTTCATTGTCAATGATAGTAATTTAATAACAAGTGACTCTTTTGCATCGTCATCGTTGATTTCCGAAAGCAAAGTGCTGACTGATATTTAACATGTTGAAACTAGGGAAATAAGTTTGTGACTGAAGACTCTGTGTGAGTTTATTATGAGGAAAACTGTTGATTATGATGGTGTTTGTGGAGTTTGTGAATAAAGATGTTGAACTCTTTCATGTAGTTTTAAATCCCAATTTATTTTCCCAATTTCTTGAAAATGCCGATAAAATTCCCAATTTCAAAGCCATGGGCTATCTTCCCAAAATGCTGAGAAAAAACCCTGTAGCTAGGGGTGAACTTCAAATTACACATACTATAACAAGTGATCCTTAGCAAATTTTGAGAGGTATACATTTGAAATTCAGAGGCAGAGTGTGAACACTTTAGAAACAACATTAATTGTAGGGTTTGATATTTACTAATAATATCCAGATAATTATCAAGATATTTACATACAATCAACTAAATTATCTTGGCTGGATTTCCATCAGTAAACCTAATGTTTACATACATTTAATTATTTATAAATGTCAACATTATGTTTTTGATGGAAAATACTACTAAAGTAATGGAGTTTTTAAATAAAATTCTTGCTATTTTCTAAGAGAAAAGGAAGACTTTGACTGTTAACTTGAGTGATTTAACTAGCAGATTTGTTTTTGATATGTCCAGACCGGTAATATTGTTGTCCTGACCTGTCTGACTACTATTATTATTGAGATGTTTTGTTATCATTGTTAGTCAGACAAATTGTTGATAATGTAAAGCTTTTATTAAATGATTTTTTTACATATGAAAACAATTTCCTCTAGATGTTCTTGACATTCACAAGGCAAATATTTTAAATTATTACCTCTAAACGTGTTATTAGTTGTTATCCCCGCAAAGTCAACAACAACTTTGGGGGAGGGGGTATAAAAAGCTAAAAATATATATTAATTTCCTCATTAAAGATTACATATTTGTTACAGACAACTTCAAAGACAAACACTCTGATACCAGCTGAGAAGTTAGCTCAAAGCGTACAAGCTAAATGTGAAAGGCAACATTACTTTCCCATGCAGGGGAGATTCATCACATTCTCAATAACCAGCAATGCTAAGTATAAGCTCATGTACTGTCCCATGTGTAAGTTAGCCTCCACTTACTGGACACGGTTTTTCCAACTCCTCAAGAGACCTCACAGAGACCTGCTCACTCCTTTTGACATTCCCATCCAGCAGGCCCCGCCTACCCGAGAGAAGATGACCATCAGACTTTACACGCCCACCTCACAGTTTCAGGACTACTATAAATTCTTGTTTGTGAGGGACCCGTATTCTAGGGTATTATCTGCATATGTGGATAAATTATTCGCACCAAATCCTACATTCTGGAATTCGATTGGCAAATTTGTTAACCATGCCCTTTATTCAGGTAAAGCAGTAATAACTCGCTGTGGGGCTGACATCACCTTTGAGGAATACATAAGGGCCATAAATTTTGCTCACAAGTATAGAAGTGGATTTGGGCACGTTGACTGTCATGACGACTCGTTTACTGCAGCCTGTCATCCGTGTGAAGTGAATTACAATTTTATTGGGAAAATGGAAACATTTACACAGGATTCCTTAGAGCTACTTACTGAAATTGGACTAAATGCCACAAGGGAGGTGATTCAAATGAAAGGGAAGCAACTAGCTGATGAAGATGCCATCATGGATACAGTTAGTTCCCCTTTCAGATGGAAAACTGACATTGAAAATTGCATTTCTTGGCGGGAGGCCCTCTTTAGAGTTTGGCGTAAACTTCAGATTCGTGGCATTATAGGCAGGGACCAATTTCCGCTCAACGAACAGGAGGCTCAAGAAATTTCACAACAAGAATTCATAAAACTTGTGAAAGAAACGCAAGCATTAACTCCATTCAATGTTCGAAAAACGCAACGAAAAGAGGCCTTTAGAGAAATATACAGTCAGGTGAACAAGGTGAATCTGCATCAACTGCAAATAACATATCAGAGAGACTTTCAATTATTTGAATATGATGCTGAAAACCCTGATATTTTCCATGTGAAGCAATCAAATCTAACATACTTTGGATTTTTGTCAGTGTAAATTTTACTTTATGTACACATAATATTATTGAACAGTAGTAATTAAATTCAATACAGTTATTTTCAATTATTGAATATCCATTCCATATTGATATTAAAACAATGATTATGTTTTACTACAAAGTATATAATAAAATGTTACAGTATTATTGATCTATAACACTGCTATAATTTTGTACAATAAGCCTGTATGCAGTTATTTGTTTTATTCAAAGCATGATTGTACAATGAATTTCCAGTTCACTATTGTTGTGAATAACAAGACATCTATATGTAGTTATTTGTACATTTTAAAGGGACCTTTCAACGTTTTGGTAATTTGACAAAATTGAAAAAACAAAAGATGTGTTTTTGTCAGAAACACAATGCACCCTATTGAGCCGCTTTGAAATAAAATTTCAATATATCATTTGGCAGGTTAAGAAATTATCTCCCTTTTAAAGCTTATTACTTCCCGTGGATTGTATTTTTTTACTTTTGACCTTGAAGGATGACCTTGACCTTTCACCAAACAAAATGTGCAGCTTCATAAGATACACATGCATGCCAAATATCAAGTTGCTATCTTCAATATTCAATAAATTATGGCCAATGTTAAAGTTTTCGGACGGACACACAGACAGACAGACAGACGGACTGACAGTTCAACTGCTATATGCCATCCTACCGGGGGCATAAAAATGTTTCAGATTTGCAAATTTTTCTCATAGTAAAGATATTGGCTTGGAAACAGTTATACTGAACATTTAACATGCTCTAAAATATCCATTATATGCATCTTTTGACGATTTAAAAACCTGAAAATTATAAAGCAGTGCACACACGAAACAAATAATTTGGAGAGTTCTGTTGTTATTGCTATATTTAGTGACATTACAAGGATTGCTTATTTAATATATAAAAAACACCAATGACTATATGAGCACAGATTGCTGATTGGTTTAAGCCAATTACTATATGAGCACGGATTGCTGATTGGTTTAAGCCAATGACTATATGAGCATGGATTGCTGATTGGTTTAAGCCAATCACTATATGAGCACGGATTGCTGATTGGTTTAAGCCAATGACTATATGAGCACATATTGCTGATTGGTTTAAGCCAATGACTATATGAGCATGGATTGCTGATTGGTTTAAGCCAATGACTACTGTAAAATCATTAAAGTTCGTGTGGTACTAATTTTCGTGGATTTCGTGGTTCCGCCGAACCACGAATTCAAGTACCAACGATTTTTGATACATTTTAATCCGAAATCGGTCTTTTTTGAATGGCATTTCCGCCATTTTCTTTTGTTGTCGGTTGTCCGAGATATTTGTTTTTTGTAATAGTAACTTCACTTCAGTAGGTCACATTACACTTTTATCTCGACTAATTAAAATATTTCAAAATTGTAAATGTTGTTGTTATTTTCCACGAATTTGTTGTAAATTAAATATGTTTGAACTAAGATGTTTATGATTACTTAGTATGATAAGAACTACGATGTTAATGATTAATCAGTATGAATAACAAGTAGTGTGTTTATATAAAATATAAATTTGTTCGCCATCCAGTGCATTAATAAAACACTAAAGTCGTGCGAGTTTTTCTTTTTTATTCATCATTGCAAATATACGTTTTATTCATCATGGTTAATAAACGTAACGCGCAATTTTTGCCCTGGTTTCGTCACAGTAAGAAGCGTTCTCCCCACGCTTCCGTTAACGTCCAATGACCATTTCTTCTACTGCATCGTTAGCGGCCTGTGTTAATAAAGCTTCAGTCGTAGACAGAGCCTTTGCAGGGTCGGGCAATCCTGCCATAGTAGGAGAACGTGTCGGTACTGTTCCCGTTTTCAACCATTGTGAAAGAGACATTGTTTGAACGCAAGTTAATGCGATATGTTGTTTTATTGATAAGTGTTTGGTTGATAATGCTTTTATAATCAAGCACGGTATATAAACTGTACATCAACGACTATCCTCTTTTACGGGACATCGCCAAATTAACATTTTGAAGATTTATCACATATGTCAATTAATGCCAATTAAACTTAAAAGAGACATTACAGTTTTAACACCTGTATTTTGGGGACCTTATTACTCAATTGTTACGACTAGGGGACCTATTGCGCTGTGATTTACAAATATTGTTAAAACAACATTGATGGCAATTAGCGAGTGGGGACCCACAAGTGCGCCGCTTTATTGCTCTTATCGACAATTATCGGAAACACTTTCACGCTTCAGTGCACATTAACCTCGAGTCGTGCTGTCAACACAGATAAGCAGATTATGCTTCGTTATTACTCTGGTTGTTTTATTAAAACCTTAATAATTATGATGGTAAGTTGTTTTTTATTTGAAATCCACGAAATTACGTGTCAACGAATTAGTTGTTTTTTTATTTGAAATCCACGAAATTACGTGTCAACGAATTAGTTGTTTTTTATTAAACCACGAAATTTCATACCGACGAATTTCTATACGTTTACAGTATATGAGCACAGATTGCTGATTGGTTTAAGCCAATGACTATATGAGCACGGATTGCTGATTGGTTTAAGCCAATTACTATATGAGCACGGATTGCTGATTGGTTTAAGCCAATGACTATATGAGCACGGATTGCTGATTGGTTTAAGCCAATTACTATATGAGCACGGATTGCTGATTGGTTTAAGCCAATGACTATATGAGCACGGATTGCTGATTGGTTTAAGCCAATGACTATATGAGCATGGATTGCTGATTGGTTTAAGCCAATGACTATATGAGCACAGGTTGCTGATTGGTTTAAGCCAATGACTATATGAGAACAGGTTGCTGATTGGTTTAAGCCAATGACTATATGAGCACGGATTGCTGATTGGTTTAAGCCAATGACTATATGAGCACGGATTGCTGTTTGGTTTAAGTGCTAGACTTTTACTCCAAGGGTCAGTTGTTAAAGTCCATTTGGGGAATAATTTTTTATCTTTTTTTACTTGTATTCTGTTTTTTTTTACTGGAGTTAATTAGTTCCATTTATGTATTTCAAGCATTTAATGACAAACTTCAATACATGACAAAATCTGTGAAAAGGTCCCTTGAATACAAAGCATTGAGGGATTTCATTTCAAGCAGAATACTGCTTTTTGCTGCAAACATTTTGCTATTTTGTCATTTTTGACTCCTGCTAATTACCTGCCGTGCATAATTTTATTACAAATGTTACTGGAAAGCAAGATCAATAATGAATTTTATATCACACAAATTTTATTTTAAAAGGCTTAGCATTGGACTAAAATGTATACTAAGAAACAGTTATTGAGAATTAAACTTGTATGCACAAGCAGTACTTCAGCATTTCGACCCATGAAATCTTAATATTATGACCCCTGATATTGTCATTCATGGGATCATTTGATTCCTGGTTTTCAAAATCTATTAAAATCCTTTCCATTGAAGTACAAAAAAGACAGTATTTGTTAAAAAGTTACATTTAACAGTACAAAATTATCTCTGTGTAAACTTGTGTGTTTTTCGTAAATGGACCGTGCTCTGTGAAAAGGGGGTTTAATGCATGTGCGTAAAGTGTGGTCCCAGATTAGCCTGTTCTAATGGTATTTTTCGTTTACTAAAAGTCTCTTCTTAGCAAAAAATCCAATTTAGGCCTAAAGTGTTGTCCCTGATTAGCCTTCGTGGACAGCACAGGCTACTCTGGGGCGGCACTTTACGAACTTGTGTTAAATCCCCTTTTCATAGAGCAAGGAATAAATATATTGTAATAAAATATCAGTTGTTGAAAACGAGTGACACATATTTATAAATCCTCTTTTAATCCAGTTTAACTACTGACACAAATTCAAAGATCTCATTGCATTTCCCAATAACTATGTTGTGGATTGCTCATCTACATTCTATTTACCCCTTCCCTGCATGGGTAGAATACACTCTAGCACATTTTATTAACATACATATTCACAATTTCACAGTCATTTGTTAATATCACTTACCATATTTACTGGCTTACTGTTTTCCTGAATTTCATCGTCTAGACTGCCCAAATCAAACGATTCATCCCTTCTGGCCTGTAATGAGGAAACTCATGTACTGTAACAATGCAACTCTCATGTACTGTAACAATGCAACTCTCATGTACTGTAACAATGCAACTCTCATGTACTGTAACAATGCAACTCTAATACTGTAACAATGCAACTCTAATACTGTAACAATGCAACTCTAATACTGTAACAATGCAACTCTAATACTGTAACAATGCAACTCTAATACTGTAACAATGCAACTCTAATACTGTAACAATGCAACACCAATACTGTAACAATGCAACTCTAATACTGTAACAATGCAATTCTAATACTGTAACAATGCAACTCTAATACTGTAAAGATGCAACTCTAATACTGTAACAATGCAACTCTAATACGGTAACAATGCAATTCTAATACTGTAAAGATGCAACTCTAATACTGTAACAATGCAACTCTAATACTGAAACAATGCAACTTTAATACTGTAACAATGCAACTCTAATAATGAAACAATTCAACTTTAATACTGTAACAATTCAACTCTTATTCTGTAACAATGCAACTCTAATACTGTACCAATGCAACTCTAATACTGTAACAATGCAACTCTAATACTGTAACAATGCAACTCTAATACTGTAACAATCTAACTATAATACTGTAACAATGCAACTCTAATACTGTAACAATGCAACTCTAATACTGTAACAATGCAACTCTAATACTGTAACAATGTAACTCTAATAATGTAACAATGCAACTCCAGGGGTTTTTCTGCGTATTTTGGGAAAAGGAGTCTGACCAAATTGGGAAGTTTTTATCAACAAAATTGGTCATTTTGGGAATCATTTGGGAAAATTGTGAATTTATTATGCCTAAATAATTCAGCGGTTTAACAAATTAATTTGTTTTTATTTGTTATTTTGTCTTTTTTTATGTAAACAGATGCAGTATTGAGCATGTTCAAGGTTTATTCAAGTACTGCAGTTTTGTTTTTCAGTTACAGTTACACTCTGAGATAAGAACTGAACAGTCAAAACCTTATAGCAGATATTTTTGACCAAAACAAACACTGGTTAGTCACACAAGTTACAAGACACTTCATTCTTAAAAAAAAAGAAAAAAAATGTTGTTTTTTTGAAATTGGGATTTTTTTATAATTTCGGTTTGGGATCGGGTCCGTTTGCTTTGGGAGTGCCTCCGTTTTCCGGAGGCGCAGACAGTGCTGAAAAAACCCTGAACTCTAATACTGTAACAATGCAACTCTAATACTGTAACAATGCAACTCTAATACTGTAATGATGCAACACCAATACTGTAACAATGCAACTCCAATACTGTAACAAGCCAACTCTAATACAGTAACGATTACATTTGTCACAAAAATATGTTGCTTTTACTGATGACTGAATTTCAGTATCATCATTTATGATAAATGTATTTTACATATAATTGCAATACACTGAAAATTAATGTTTTTTGCAATAGCAATATTGCGCAATACACAACAGTTTTTTGGCAAAAGTTCAGATTCAACCCCATTCCAAACATTGAAAAGTATATATTTTTCTAAAATAATGGCCTAAACTTCACAATTGATTGTCTTCAAAAGTGTTGTTTAACCCCTTAACCACTTAGATACCTATTTAGACACATTTGTAGTCCCTTAGAAACTGAAATTTAATTTAAAGACCTTTCTTAATAGAATCAAGTTTCAAAGGCTTCATTTCCTACCCTAAGATACTGATGAGTAGCAGACAGCATAAAACCTAAACTGACTGCGAGTTACTCGTAGGCTGTTCTGGTTTTATGCTGTTTGCACATAGCCATTTTTACTTTGCTTCTGAGAGGGAAAGGGTTAAATTAATATCTACTTATAGATGAAAGCCCTACCCAGCTGCCTCATTTGAATCATAGCAAATATAATATTGAAACAACGCCAATGTCTCAATCTTAGACAAAACAAAAAGACTTTTTGGATAGCTTTCGTCTTTATGGATAGGCACTATATAAAACTTCCTGTTCATGTGTAATAAAGAAGGAACCACCTCCACAACTTACTGGTGCTGGTAATTTAAGGGTACTCAGGCGCCTTGTAGTGTTTGTTTTATCCCGCAATGCCCGACTTTTTGTGGATTTGTGCTTTTCCGAGTTAGTTGAGGAATTCAAACTCTCCTCTAGAAATGAGCGCTCACACTGTAAATTTAGAACATTTTAACATATTGCAATATCAAACCATGATGGTCTTATAATATGAGTCGCGTTCTGAGAAAACTGGGCATAATGCATGTGCGTAAAGTGTCATCCCAAATTTGCTTGTGCAGTCCGCACAGGGTAATCAGGACGACACTTTGCGCCTAAATTGGATTTTTGCCAATAAGAGACTTCATTTAAAAGAAAAATGTCATAAAAGTGTAAAGTGTCGTCCCTGATTAGCCTGTGCGGACGGCATAGGCTAATCTGGGACAACACTTTACACACACGCATAATGCCCAGATTTCTCGAACACTACTCATATGTATAGTGTAAAGAGTAAATTATGGGACCGTGATTTTCCTCACTGAACAAAACTGCAAATTAGGAAACATGAAGTGCACACTTCAGGCACTGTTAAGGTAATTGGTAATTTGTAACAGCAAATAACCAAGTGAATAATAATCTATATTAAATTGCAACTTGATACAAATTATTTTCTAAATAAGACTTAGTGAACCTAAACAAAAAATTGTATCAACAATAAACACGCATTTTTATGTTGGCAGATAATATTTAAAAAATATCATCTTTAAATACAGTTCACTCTCGTTATCTTGACATCGGATATCTTGATATTCTCGATATGTCGATAAGCTCAATGTCCCAACTTTTTTCCTTCTTAATCTATATAAATAAACATTGCACATCTCTATTTTCGTTATGTCGAATAATTCGATATCTCGATATAAAATTTTGCCCCTAGTCCCGATTTTACATGTATTGCCTGTGGTTAATCTCGAAGTGCGAATAACTGTTCCAGTGTCTGCAAAAGGTGAGAAATTTTTTCTTTGATACTTCACCGTCCCGCTTCACCCGGCTGCTCCCGATACTGTGCCGTAGGAAATTGATCCGTTAATTGCATCAATGATCACACATGTGTATTGTCGTTAGCCATTCACACTTGAGTAAGACCTGTCACTTTAACTGTCACTTGAACATCAATTAACTGCAATTAATATACAGCCTGCCGAAAGGCCAAAAGACTACTGGTAAATTTTTTTACAAACAACATTCCAAATGCATTGAGTTTTATTTTTGCGAATATAAATCGTTGCAAATTTGCAGAATGTTGTTCTATCATTGAACTCAGTCATTATCATTAGCATTTCAAAGTACAAAATGAACATGTACAGTTCAGTGTTTCGTAACGTGATTTACGCATGTTCAGATGGAAAACCCTCGTCTTGATTGGACGTCAATTGCATCATAACTTTAAATAGCAACATTACCAGAATTTTACTCGACAGTTTCGAAAATTATAACCTCATGTGTTCATGCAATTCTGTAAAACGTAAAACGTCATTTTAAGCATTTAAATAGCAAAATTAATCGTGCCTCTTAAAAAACGCATATTTATCAGATAGAGAGTATTATGCCACATGGTGACCGCTTTAGTTAGACCACTAAGCAGATATTTAGATGTTAAAAACAAGGCAAATTTTTGTCTCATGTTTTCTTTGAAAACGCCTAATCGGATATCTCAAACTCTCGTTATCTCGATATTTTTTCTTGTTCCCGCCGACTTCGAGATAACGAGAGTGGACTGTAATAGAACAACTTCTCAATTAAACCAAGGTACCTTTTTTGCAAATGTTCAATATGCAACAGCAAATATCATCTTAAAACCATGTGTAACTTACGGTATTAAACAACAAATGCAATACAGACTGTAAATTGTAAGTAACCCCTACATGTACTACATGTTCACAATGTCACTATGACACTGGTAATTAATTAACTCCATTGTCAACTCAACTGGACAGAAAAAAATAATTATTTTTCATCTACCAATCTTACTTTGAAATTAGTGTATAAGGGGTAAAAACACTAGAAACTAGGAGGAACACATGCAATGATGAATTTCATTATAATTGAGAAAAAATAAATAAATGAAACACACAAATAATGGGATATATTGAAGAAAACTGACCTGGCTTGCATTTAGACTTTCGTTTAGAGTACTGTTGAGCTGCAGAGAGGAGTTGTGGCTGGAATTGAAACTCGCGTTGAAGCTGTCACTGTGTTGCCGTGACGACCTCTTGTGACCCACTGGTGGGTGGGGAATGCTGTTCAACTCCTGGAGGGCCGTCAGCCTGCGCTCATCCCCACACAGCAGGCTGCCATCACCACCTGAGGGGGGATAGATAATGAGAGTCTTGCACTGCAAAAACAGGGCTTAATGCATGTGTGTAACAGGCTTATCAGTGAGTGACAACAATTTCCCCTAATAATTTTCGTTTAAAAGAAGTCTCTTCATAGCAAAAATCCAGACTGCACGGGCTAATCTTGGGTGACATTTTAGGCACAAGCACAGAGCCCTCAATCCATTTTAGGGGAAGCGGGTCGCTACCCATAGCAGGGGGAATTTTCGCGGCGTTTCCCTTTTTGGGGGATTTTTTACTTACTATCTAATTATTACATTTGTACATGTTTGCACTATATTCATTGCTTATTTAATAATTCAGTATGTTTGACAAGATTAAATTAAAATAGAATTGTGATATAATAATCATGAGACATCTATCTATAAAAAAAAATAATAAAAAAATATATTTGTTTTTTTTTTTTAGGGAGAATTTTTCCCCCAAAAAGGGGAAAAAAGTATACTTTTCAGGGGGGGAATGCGGCTGAATTTCGGCTGTGGATTTGACAGATTGAGGGCCCTGATGCATTAAGCCCAGTTTTCCCATAGCACAACTCAAATGTTAATTACTTGTTTGATCTATCTGCAAAATAATCAAGTACTCCACCCATTTATGTTTCTTACATACCATGCTCATTCTGTTACTACAACACTCTTTGTTTGTGACAAGAACAGGGCAGCAATAAAGCTGTGTTTGATTGGCCAATCAGCTATTTTGATTGTTCACTGGCAATTGCTTGATGGAATAAAAGCAAAGCATAAGGAATGGGAGCAAAGAATAAGGAATGGAACTTGTAAAGAATAAGAGTAAAGGCGTACTTTACAGTTTTGGGAATCAGACCGGGTCTCTTTTAAAGCAGAAAAATCGCAGTGTTTAAAATGAAAATTGGGAAATTAGTGTTGTTGTTGTTTTGCTAACAAATCCTTCGAAATTGAGAATAAAAGTGTTTTCAATGTTTTATTTTTATTGACTAAGGTTCAACCTTTAGAGCTCAGGCCTTTTTCTGCCGTTCTCACGGGTCCGATAGTCGGACCCATTCCAATGCCAAATATGGATGTTTTTTCCCAATTATCAAAAAAAAAATCCCAATTTCCGACCGAAATAATCGAAGCCAAAAAATGCCTTTCCAGGTAGGTACCGTTTTTAAATAATCGGGCGCCGTGTTTTAACGTGCCTTTGCGTAAAAACTCACCGTAAAGATTGTTCCATAATGCAGTTTTGCGATATTGAGACTTCAGACAAAATGGCGGCCGCTTTTGTCTATGACACATTTACTGTCATTTTCGGTCATAATTAGCTTTTAAATATTGAAGTGCTGGATCATTCAGAATTATCAGGTATGTATAAATCAAGTTATAACCATGTGTACGCAATAATTATTTAAAATTGGTTTAAAATCTATCAATGGTCTGAGGTAAATAAATGTGGACTAGTTTTACTTTCAGTGTTACTGTGGTTCGATAAAGTAAATTTGGGTTTAAAAAAATACGGAAATCGGACGCAGTCTAAAAATGTTGCATAATTCGAAGTACTATCGAAGTAAAATACGAAAAATTGACTTGAAAGGCACACAAAAACTGAATGTTTTGTGGGGAAAAAACTACCGCCAGTCAGTCTACGGTTAATCCAGAATGAATCTGACTCGCCCATTAGCAAGCAAGTGATGAACATTTTCCACTGCCAGATTCAGAGTCACTACCCTTTGTAGCTTCTTAACATTTCAATACTGTACATTTATGATGTTCAGCTTTACTTTTGTGTTTCAAAAAATGGTTGCCTTCAGACATTTGGCAACTTGAATTTTGAATAAAAATATGTTGGATGCAGGTCCTTCGACTGTGAATATTCATAAAAAATCCTTAATCACATATCAAGCTATGTATTTTATTTGAACATGAAGCATAACAAAGTCTGTTTTTTTTTATCATACACATACTTACGTTAGCAGTGGACTATGATTGTTGCATGGTAAAAAATACAGTTTAATACTTTCTTTCTTAGCATTTTTTGGCAATACCTATGTTTGAAAACATAAGATTTAATAAGAAAAAATCAGAAAAATAATTTCCCAAATAATGCTTTTGTCGATGAAAATTCTTCCCAATTTGGAAGATTTCGCGACTAGAAAAATTCCAATTTTGCTAGGTACTTTTTCCCAAAATAGACAGAAAAAGGCCTGGAGCTGAATGGGAACTAAAAGTTGAGATCTTAATAAAAAGAAAAACCACAGCATTTGTTTCAAATGGGAATATGTAGGTCCCATTTCGGTAAAAAATGTAACTTACAATTTGGAATGGAGCAAAATATCTGCCCTGAATTTAAAAACAATACTGAAAGGCGCAATGGATTAAGCCAGATTAAAAAAAATGGCAGGGGGGGGGAAACACGGGCACTGCGCAGGGCAGTCCAACCTGTGTCAAAAGAAGTGATTATAATCAAGGGACCTCAAGATTTGTTACTTCAAAAGCTTATGATAACTAACATCATAAATACCTTGCAGTTTTCTAGTTTTGGCCTCCCCTGTATAGCACTTCCACACTGTCTTCGTGGTAAAATCATCCACATTGGTCTCCTTGACAACATGCCTGGGGGCCACGTACGTCCCATACTGCAAACTGGGCGCCTCATCCCCGGAACTATGGCCTCCGTTATGAGACTGGTCCTTCTCCTGTCTGTGTGACGAATTCAGACTGATGTCAGCAGCTGGCAAACTAGATTGATTGAACGTTTCATCTAAAACCTCAAACCCTGACTCGTCAGCATCACTTACATAGAGGTTTAAAATTTCCTTACACAAGTCTGTTTCACTGATTCCACGATTTTTTTTGCAACGCTCTTCTTGCAGGAGAAAACACCTGACCCACGTGACTATCCATCCATTTTTTTGACTTCACTTTTTTCATTTCAGGGGACACAAGTGTTTGCAATTGCCTCCCTGTATTTATTGATAAATCTAATGGTGACCCCCCTTTATTCATTGATAAATCTAGTGGTGAAGAACAAGGGGAATAACGATGAAAGCTGGAATACCTTGGATTGTTTCTCATAAAGCTACCATTGGGACTCATGACAGCTGACTGTGATCTGTTGAGATGCGAGTTGCTGGATGCACCTTTTTGCAAGACATAGCTGTCGTTTAGTCCACTGAAACTTGCATGTAACCATGGAAGTCTCATGTCATGATCAACTGATCTGCTAAAAGCTTCGTCAAATGTCAAGTTATGGAAAGATGCTTTTTCTGAACGCCTCGATGAGGAAAATGAATGGTGCAAACTTTCTACATCTTGACGTTGATTCACATGACTCTTTTGAGAATTTCTTGCATCTCCATGTTTTGAATGGACTGAGAAACTGTTCTCTGCAAAACTTCCTTCGAAACTAACATTTGTGAAACTCTCATCATGGCTCATATTGAAGTTTGTTTCACTGACACATTCTTTGGAAAGCAAGAACTGATTGTTAAGTGCACCATGTGACCGACTAGATCTAAACATTCCAGAAGGCAATCTGTTAATTGGGTAGTTATTTACCGAACTTTCAACAGACCTAGAGGCCTCCGTCCTTGGACTGGATACTGGTGTAGCACAAAGATGTGACAGGTGTGCAAATGCTTTTATAGGCCTCACAGTTTCCTCGGTGAACTCATCACCATCACCCAGGTCATTCTCCATGTACATCACCTCACCATTCTCAAAATCAACTTCATGGAAGCTGACAGAGAATTCAGAACTTTGGGGGCCCGATGAAATCCCTGCATTATTACTGGCACCACTCTGTGAAGTAGACATGGGGCTATTGAAGCTACGCGTCATGCTAAAATTGTTTACTCTACTATTGACCTTGGCAAAGATATCTTGGGACACATTGAAAGACTGAATGGACGAGTTCAAATCAAATTGACTTAATTCATTCTGCATCACATCCTCTTCAGGGTCTTGATTAATTGAATCGTCGTTGGAAGCCGGCTCATTAAAATATGATTCACTATCGGAAAAGTCATCATCATTCAAGGGCAGCTTGCCAGTTTCTGGGGAGGCAATGCAAAGATTTGAGCAGTCAAGTGTGTCGTCATTTTCTCCAGAACTATCTTGAGACGAGGTGCATGTATCACAATCTGAGTAACAGGAGCACTTGGAATTGTCATCGTCACTTTCATCACTGCACTCAAACCAGCTGGCATCGTTAAGCACACCAGACGAGCCAGGCTTATTGCTTCCTGAAACATTCTGATAAACAGTATGTTTAGTTGATTTTGTACTACAACAAATATGCCGACTAGACTGACTTACATGATCACTACCTGTGGTTTCTGAATTCAAATAATTTCCACACTTTTCTGATGTAAATAAATTGTCTGCAGTTAATTCACATATAACACTAAGGGGTGGAGTGGGAGTCTTTCGTTTCTCACAACAAGCTGCCTTTGAGTCACGATCTTTACAATCACAGATACACGCTATACTCTCAGTGGAGCTTGACTGAAGAGCTGATGTCATTTTACACATACTCTTGGTGAAACTTTCAATGCTATTACTTTGCAACGGAGACACACTTCTTGAAAGGTCACTTTTAATCATTTGCTGTCCTACTTTATCCACTGTTGATTGTCTAGAACACGCTCTGTCATTTGACATCACTGCATCATCTGACACTATCAACTCCTTTGCATCAGAAGATTTTTCTGTCTCTTTCGATGAATCAACCCCGTAAGTAAAATCAGCGATGTGGGCAGCTGAATGAAGTATGATATCACTTATGTGTCTCTTTCTTAACTTATCTTTCCCTTTCTTCAATGAAAACTTTTTTACTTTCTTTTTCAGTTTTTCTCTGCTTGACGAACTATTATGGCTGCTCAATGAATCAGCTTCACTTATTAATGAAACATTGTCTTTGGACCGATGCCTAAATCTACCAAAGAATCCCTTTAAGCCAGCATCGCTTACACTTCTTTTCAATGACTTGCACTTAGCAAATGCACTGGTTTCATTCTCAAACAAACTGTCTGGACATGGGGTAGGAACCAAGGCCCGCTGAGTGGCAAGATTGGTCAGGCGAATTGGAATTGGGTCAACAATTGGAGGATTGGTTGCAATGGAAACAGACTTCTCACTGTTCGAGTGCATCCTCAATCTGGCTTCAGCTGATTTGGTTTCATCAGTTTTATTAGATATTAAATCTATCTCATAATGGTCATTTGCAATTTGGTCTCTTGAATCAGTAATGGACTGTTCGTCTGTGTGGTGTATTGATTCCAGATTTTCTTCTAAAAGATACACATAGTCACCACTATCTTTAAAGCCAGTGTGTGGTTTAGGCAAAGGGTATACCAGATTGGTTTCTGTGGAGGTGCTTTCATTTGGACATTTTTCACTATTATTAGAAAGGTGAACATAATCACAATTACTGTCTTTATGGTGTGCATGCAAGTAACCATCTTTCTGATTTTCACCTTCATTTTCATTTGTACTTGCACCATTGCAGTCAGTTGCATCATCATTAAGTTCCGAGCTTGAGCGCACAATATTTTCCGTGTCACTTGAACTTCGACTGTCTACTTCATTCAAAGGTTCCAGCAAAGATTCATTAAAACCAAGAATCTGCTGTTTTTGTCTGATTCTCTCGGCCTCTCTTCTAGTAAATGCCACAAACTGTTCTGGACTGTTTTTCTCAGACTGCAGCAGACTGCAGTCAATACCACTATCTGCGCTGGCACTCATAAGACCTCCAAGTTCAAACCTTCGCACTACGGGGGTAGAGAGATTTCCAAACAATTCAGGAGGAATGTTCTCCAAAACCGACACATCCTCATTTATGACTCGGTACGAGGGCACAGGAGATGGTAGAAGACTGCTTTGTTCACTGTCTTCATTATTATCTGCCCGGTTTGTCTCATTAGGATTTTCTAATGGGATTGTAGCTTCAAAGTCAATGGTTGCGTTGTTATTCTGCGTTTTATCTAAGTCCTCCACTGTGAAACTGGCAGGAGGACCTGACCCATCCAGGTTATGTCTCAGTCTTACTGATTTCTTGCTTCTGCGAAGACTTGAGAAAATCCTTCTGGGGAAACCGCTGATTGTCTTTGATTCTCTTGAAGCCATGTCACATCTGAAATATAATTTGAACATGTGCGTGAAGGGTCGTCCCAGATTAGCCTATGCACTGTCTGCTTTTATTACATTGTATTTTTCTCTTTATAACAAAAATCCAATCCAATGCAGAATTCACTGGCTTATCTGGGAAGTCACTTAATGCAAATGCATAAAGACAGATTTTCATAGAACGAGGCTTATTTGCCATACCTGATATAGTGTTTTGGCAACATGTTTCTTACAAATATGGTTTAAAATTATTCAGAAAACCCATCAGTACATAAACAAACACATATTTATATCAACTAAAACTGCCTTCTTTTCTTCATAGGACAGCATTTAAACTATCCAGTACATTTTTGTACAGAAAATAACCAGTCTTAAAAATATGCACGGTGTTTGTAACGTTTCATGATGCAAGGTTTTCATGGGAATTACCTTATCAAATTTTGTATTTGCGTTTTTGTATGCTTTATTTTGGATTTTATTACGTATTTGGTTATTTTCATTGTGTAATAACGCAAATACGCTTATTGTTATCTAAAGCCCTGCTCAGCAAGTGACCTAATTATTCAATCTACCTTTCAGTAAAATAATTGGTTGCTTCTGTATTTACCAGAAAATTGAAAAACCAACACATTTTAACATGGCGTGGCATAACAATTGAAGGCCACCCACCTTGCTTTTCTGTTTTAAGCAAATTCCTCACTCAGTTGAGACATTTTGAAGACAGATATGGGGTCTGTTGGATGGTCAATTTTACAACAAAAAGGAAGTTTACTTTCCATTTTACATAATTATGTTTGTTGAAACTGAATTATGCTATGAACAAACATGAAAATAACCTTTTTATGATTTGTTCTTCTGTGTTTGTGTTTTGAATCGTTGCACAATAATCAAATTGGGTTTCCGTTAGAAAAGGGTTCGCTTTCAATTGCGTTTATTTCAATATGTATTCGTAAAATAACTATAAAAATAGTTCCTGAACACATAGGGGTTCCATTTATGTAAAAATAAGTCTTAGAACAATGATCTAAAACCTGAAAAGGTTCAACCGCCCCGGATAAATTGATTTATAACAAATAGCCCTCTACAACAGTTCAGTAGGACAGATTTACTAGTTACTTATAAAGCATAAAATATTAATGAAAATAAAGAACACTCACACATATCATCGTATTTCTTTATACATAATTTGATGAATTGTTTTGGGTAAAAATTAAAACAACAAAGAGTTCGAATTTCCCGTCAATTAAAAACAACAGCTGGTGCTCGTCTGGTATCGCTGTTGTGATCGTCTAATGAACGGATTTGTTAAGACTAAGCAGAACCCGTCTGTAGACAGAATATTGGATTTACGTAAAAAATAAAAGCGGTGTTTCACTTGTCAGATCGCGAAAAGCAGATGTGTGTCAAGTTGTATTCTATTAATTGTATTGATGATGTTTAAGCTCCGTTTTAACCTGTTATTTTACGTACAATTTAATACGACTTAGTTATAATCTTTATTTGTTTAGAGGATCAAAATGGTTTCTATTTCATCATTCGCACCATTACGTTTCATACCCGGGTTCATTCTTGTTCCTCTGTTAAGGTAAAATAGTTAAACATTATCTGAGGAGAAATTCTTACTTACAGCTGCAAGGCAAATGGCCAATTGTCCATAAAATGTAGGAAAGGAAAAACAAAGAGCACGACAGAATTTAATCTGGTTTTATGATGTATAGGACCTCACATTTAGCCCAGAATCTGAAGTAATCACATCACTTGTAAATAATATCCTACAGTGACCAATTATTAATATCAGGGCCAAAACACCAACTTTGGGGAAAGGGCCACAACCTTTTTTCGGGGAAGCAAAGACACAATTCTCTGTCTTTGGGGAGTGAACAATTCTGAGGTAGATTGGCAATTTAGAGAAAAATGCATGATTTTAAAGAAACTTTTGTAGGGGAAAGGGCTTTTTTGCTCATCAGTAATTAAGGTGTGGAGATGAAGCCATAAAAACTTGATTCTAGTAAGAAAGGTCTTAAATTAAATATAACTTTTAAGGGACTACAAATGCATGAAAATAGGTATCCAAGTGGTAAAGTGTTAAGTACATGAATAAAATAAATTGGGGCGGTCAAAAGCTATACATAGCTTATGTTATATACATGTTATTCTCATACCAACAATAAATAAATTTTGATTTGATTTGGCATACATGTTTTTATTACTATTTAAAGATTTTATTTAGGTCCAATCTTGAGGGGGTATTCTCTCTGGACATGCATATATCATCTGACAGGATGATTTAATTAAACATTTTTTGAAAAATAATTAAGGGACAAAGTAAAAGTATTTTTTAATGAATCAAATAAATGAGTGCTGTGTAACAGTCTGCTTCACTTAGCAATTTATGTTGCAATTTAATGCAGAGGACTTTGTAGTTGAAGTGAGTTATTTTAGTTGAAGTGAGTTTTTGAAATTCATTAAAACATGTTTTCGTCTTTTTTTATGTGTACCGGTATTTATTTTCAATCATAGTATTGGCAGTGAAACAAAATACTCAGAGTGCATGAGTGTGACGCCATCACGAATGTCTTGTTCTTAATGTTAACTAACTCGTTGATAATACCCGGTAGGTCCCCATCAATAACAGGTCTGTCCTGTCACCATACTATAATTCACTTTCTTAGCATTTAATTGAACACAAAAAGAAAAAAAGATTATTAAAAATTGATTAAATTACTCAATGGTTTAAGATGCTCCCTAGCAACAGAATGTTAACTTTTAAAGAAATTAAATCCTAGGGTTTTGTGACCAATTATATAAACGAGATTCATAAGTTATTCTTCTTTTCTTACTCCATTTCAGAACAACGAAGAACAAGCTTTCAGATTAAATCCCAGAATGAGTGGCACATTCTTCTTGAAGAAAACATTTTGCATCGTGACTGGGGCCAGCCAAGGCTATGGGGCCAGCCTGGCAGAGAAATTTGCTTCACTTTTACCGGCAAATTCAGCGCTGTTGCTTTTAGCTCGAAACGCAGACAAGCTTAAAGGTGTAACAGAAAAGATACACTGCCAAAGTCCCGATGTTAGTGTACATTTTCACAAATTTGACCAAAGTGTGTTGCAGGAATGTTCAACTGAAAATTTAAGAACTATAATAAATAAAAGTAACATCAGCCCATCAGATTTTGAGCAGTGTATAATCATTCACAATGCAGGCGTTATAGGTGATGTCACAAAGTTCACGTGGCAGATTAAAGATGCAGAGATGGTTGATCATGCCATGAAGGTCAATGTGACAGGTGCCATTCTTGTGAATACTGCATTCATGGAATGCTGTGATGGCACGGAGTCTATGGCCATCATTAATGTGTCGTCACTGGCTGCTATCCAGCCGTTTTCATCTTGGTCTATCTACTGTGCAGGTACTCATAGTCTAACTGATATATATTTTGATATCAAGAACAATTGAAATATTGAAAGATGATTTTTTTTAATTTAATTTACTTTTAATTGGAATTCTATTTTCATAGGAGGGTTTATTTTGGTCCACTTTTTGGGCTTTGAAAAAAAGAAGGTTTAAGTTTTAGTTAAATATAGTAAATAAGCTGTAAAATGCTATAAAATAAATACACTTTATATTTATTATTTAAAGTAATTAAAAATATTAATGAATCCACCCCCCACTGTAAGATATTTCAACTTCACCACTGGAAGGGCCCTGGACTATAGGAGTGTGAATATGCCCTGCATAATTTCCCATAACAGAGAGTATTTAGTTTGCAATCAGATAAAAAACAAACCAAGAGTAATCTGCATGATTATTGTCAAATAAAATAGCTAGGTTGATTTGGTATGTGTTTATTAAATGTACTGCACTAAATCAGTGCTTTCCACAGGAAATTTTTCAGGCGCCCCGGGGCTTATAGGGGTGGCTTAGGGAGGAATGTCTCCTCACTAAGTTGACTTTTTAGCTGGGCGTTTTCAGATAAAACCTGAGGTATTGTCATAGCCAGCTCGTCATGTCGTCCGCAGTCTGGCGACCGCGTCCGCTTCGTGCTAAAACCTTAACATTTTGGCTCTAAAATCAAATTGCTTCCACCTACAACTTTGAAACTTCATATGTAGATGCACCTTGATGAGTTCTACACGCCACACCCATTTTGGGGTCACTAGGTCAAAGGTCAAGGTCACTGTGACCTTTATAAAATTAATTCTGACAAGCTTTAATTTATTCAAAACTGCACCCGTAGCTGAGCGTGGCACCCGTTATGAGGTGCTCTTGTTTTAAATTTAACGTGTCAATTGATGTTCTGTGGTGCGTTACAACTCAAAGAAAAACGGCGTCAAAAGACGTCATTTGGTGCGCTATGACTCTTCAAGAAAACCCCGCAGCTATAAAGTCATTCATAAACAGGGTTGTCATTATTAACCGATTGCCGATCGAATTCATCGGTTAAAATTGCCAGAAAATCGGTTGTTTTTCCCGAATCTTTAAAATTGCGATCAGAAGTTTTGATCACGCAAACCGACAATAATTGACGAGGAATAAAAGTAGTAAAGTAGAGCGCGACACCCGGTTATTCAGTCAGTCCGTTAACTCGGCCTAAGAACTACTGTTTTCAATGAATTTCTCAGCGAGTGGCTAATATTGAATTTTCCAGCTGTCAATCAAATTCTTCTTGGTAAGCACGTCAACCAATCAGCGCTCAGGCAGCCGAATACACGCCGACCCCACGTGAAACTGTATCAAATAGCTGTACATTTCACAGATTATTACTGACCGTATTTCAACGAATGTAGCACTGTAGAGCGTAATTAACTAGTTTTTTTAGTTAGAATTTTTTTTCCACATATTAAAAAATGCTCTTCGATTTTCTACCAAGATAAAATCTCATCCTCGTCGCCATTATTGTGAAAATACTAAGCTCAGGCCGGGAATTGAATCCACGACCTCCAATGTGGTAGTCCGACACTTTAACCACGTCGCTGAAGAGCTAGCCCAACAGCAAGGCTGTTGGAAGTGACCTTACTTTTACTACAGATATTAGCGACCTCTGTGCTACGAAGTTGTTATTCAGCATCTAAATATTTAAGTCCACGCTTTCCTTGAGGAAGAAAGACGTGATGTTATACATGAAGTCTAATTTTGGCATGATTTTCATCTGTACATGAAAAACACGAGAAATGTGTCTCTGTTGCTAGAATTTTCTTAATTTTCCGTGAATAATGAAATCTGAAAATGATTTCAGATAACACATTTAATTATACGCATTTGAAAAATACTTAAATTAAATAATGCATTTTGTTATACAAATGGTCATAACACATAATATAATAAGTAGGTAAATAACGTGTTTTGAGATTGCCAAACTATGCATACATTTAGGTCTACATGCATGAATGACCTGACAAGTTATATCACGATACGGAATGAAAAGTACTCGGTAAAATTTAAAGAAAAATTTAAAGAAAGACGCGTTTTTATTTTCAGAAATTAACTTTCACTTTCGCAAACTTTTCTGAAAGGAGGTACATGTAACAGTTTAGATTGATTCGTTCATTTTTCGTAATTACTAAATATAAAACGGTTCTCAATGCTCTCAAATCGCGTCACGTGATTCACTCATGTTCAATTTGAATTCCCCAATCCCACAATTCAATTTGTATATGCACTTGCGTTAAATGGCGGACGACATTCATCGTCAATATTGGCCGTAATTTGGTTTTGATAAAAAAGAAATCGTAATAATACTGGTTTATCGGGTAATGGATAGAATTGAAACATGCAAAGATCTATCAATATACATGTAATATGTTTTTACATTGTACAGTATACTAAAAATGTGAAAATCTTAAAATTTTCTGTTCTTTTTATACCTCAATTTTACTTTTTTATGCTCTGAGAATAGCAGTATTTTGTCCCTAAAATGTCTAGAATTTGTTTTCGGTCGGGGGGCTTTGCCCCCCTGACCCCCTAACAGGGCCTTGCCCTGGACCTACAAGGGGGCCTAAGCGGCCCCTTGACCCCCAGCCCAATCGGTTACTATTCCAAAATAATCCTTTGTTAACAATCATAATGACAACCCTGCATAAAGTAATTTGTTTAATAATTGTTTTAAAATTTCCAGCAAAGATAGTAAAATCCTGTCTCGAAAGATTCTTCAATACGTCCGCAGGCTTTTTCCGCCCTATGCCACGGGTCCGAAATTCGGCCCCATTCCCAATGCAAATCTGGTTGTTTTTTTCCCAATTGCAAAAAAAATTCCCAATTCAAAAAAAAAAACAAAAATTTTTTTTTTTTTTTTTTTTTTTTTTTTACCCTTTAAATATATAAGTTGACCTGATCTGGTGTAGAAAATAGAAAGTATTGCATAATTAAATTATCTGTTGCCTTGAATTTGTTTTAAGAACTGTAAAATATGTTAATGATTATTTAAGACTTTCCTTTTTTTCCTCAAAATCCGGCGCTTCTCGCGATTTTTTTCACCTCAAAAAGGCCAAGCCTTTTCCCCAAATTCAGATTAAAAAACCTGCACTAATCACACACGTTCATAATATTTTGTAAAATTTTAATAATAAGTTATCAAAATAGTCGTTATTTACCAGTTAACGGCTTCTTTGAAATATAAGAAACACTGTTTTAAATAATTTACATGCGATAATTTTTCCCAATTGAGCCAATTTTGCGATTAATTTTTTTCCCAAAATGGGGGTTTTCATGACGCGAAATTCCCAAAATTCCAGTGTGGCGTTTTCCCAAAATGGAGCGGAAAAAGCCTGGTCCGTATCAATCTGACACTAACACTGCATAATTACTACTTTTCAAGTTTCTATTCATTACCCGATAATCCCAATTTTTTAAAGCACTTTCTGGTAAAAATTGATGATAAACTCAATAATTTCTATAACAACAAACATTGCCATTTTTCTGAAATATCAAATAAATTTCGGCATAAGTGACTATTTATAGATTTGATGAAATATTGCCACTGAACATGCGTAAATCGCCTTACATGGTGTGTGCTTGTTAATAAAACGCTCAATACTCACACACTTTCTATGCTCATGATGCGAAGTTGTACATGCTGCATAATTTTCGCGCCATTTTTATCGAGACAAAGGGTCAACACGAAATAAATAATCACTGTTTATTTGAAGCAAGAATCTGCTAATGTAGAGTTAACATTTACATCCGGAAGTTGGTTTTGGATTACAAATTTAATTATGCTAATTTGAGATATCAAGAAAACATTAACAGTTGCGTAATGAATTCAACGATAATTTGTTAAAACACTTAAATCGAGTCGAGTAAATGCTTTGACATAATTATCCATGAAATGCACAACTTCCACGAGGATTACAGCCATCATCAGTCTTCTAAGTAACTGGACAAGATTTCTGTGGTAATTACATGTACGTCACGAGTCGTCTGCATTAACTGAAGGTAGTGCCTGCCTACGTCTGCTGTCGCTTATACAAAGCGTATGCTCTCATTGGCCAATATTGATTTTCCAAAACAGTGATACTCCGCCCTTAAGGGGTGCTTTAGTTGGGTAAAGCATTAGATGGAGTTGACAGAGGATCGTAAATCGGCTTTCAAATTTTTTGGCGAAGTCAATATCGCTTTCATCTTTATTATGGCTAGTTGCAGTTACAGCCAAAATACACTGATAGGAAAATTTTAAGCGCCCCGCAGACTCAGATTTTGAAATTCAAGTGCCCCGGTGAGGGACCATTAAATGGTCTGTGGAAAGCACTGTAAATTATTTAGTGATTGGTCAGTCATAAACTTTATGAGTAACCATTCACTAAATAATTTATGACAGTATGATTTAATAAACGAGTCTTACGCATTGTTTATTTTATTCAGTGTTTTTTTCTCAACTTTTTGGGAATAGGGCAGAGTCACTTTGGATAGGGAAAAATAGCGGCGTTTTTACTCAAATTGGGAAAGAAGTTATGTTGTTGTTTTGCTAATACATGCTTCAAAATTGAGAATAGAAGAAGTGTTGTTGTTCTTTTGTTAAAAAAATGCTTCAAAATAGAGAATATTAGTGATTTCAATATTATATTAACTAAGGTTCAACTTATAGACCTGGTTGGGAACTAAATGTTTAAATAAAACAAAACAAAAACATTAAACAACTTCAGAAACCTTTACAAAGGGTCTTTCTGATGTAGGCCCCTTCCTCCAGTCCAAGAGAAGGCTCCTTTCCCAGAAATGAATTTGTTCAAGCTTACTTTAGGAAATGTCTTCCCCTTTTTCAGTTGTGTCGATATTTTTTTTAATGGAAGGCCAGGCCCTTCCTCAAATCAAAGAAAAAAAGCCCTGAAATCAAGTAATAATATTTGTGATTTTCAGGCAAGGCTGCCAGGGATATGTACTTCCAAGTTGTGGCTACTGAGAAAGAGGCAGTCCGGGTCCTCAACTGGGGCCCAGGGCCCCTGGACACTGACATGCAGGCCCGTTGTAGAGAGTGTGCTGATGACAACATACGGCAGTACTTCACAGGTACACAGAACACTTGAGCCTCACTCTGGGAAAACGGGCTTAAATGCATGTGTGTGTAAAGTGTCGTCCAAAATTAGCCTGTTCAGTTCCCACAGACCAATCAGGAACGACACTTTATGTCTAGACTGGTTTTTTTTTAGAAGAGACTTTCTTTAAATAATACTTGTAATTACCTTAAAAGCGGAAAGTGTTATTCCTGATTAGCCTGTGCAGACTGAACTGGCTTATTTGGCACAATACTCTACACACATGCAGATGACGATATTTAATTTTGTGTGGTTAAACTTAACCCTTTACCACTCAGATACTCACTTTTACGCGTGTGTAGTCTGTTACTATACGCGTGTGTAGTCTGTTACTATACGCGTGTGTAGTCTGTTACTATACGCGTGTGTAGTCTGTTACTATACGCGTGTGTAGTCTGTTACTATACGCGTGTGTAGTCTGTTACTATACGCGTGTGTAGTCTGTTACTATACGCGTGTGTAGTCTGTTACTATATGCGTGTGTAGTCTGTTACTAAAGTTTTAGTAAATCAAATTACTTTTTTTAAATTTAATACCTTTCTTGCTAGATTCAAGTTTTAAATGCTTAGTTTTAAACCCTAAAATATTGAAGAAGAGCAAACAGTGTAAAACCTGAACAGACTGTGAGTTACTTGCAGACTATTCTGCTTTTATGCTAGTTGCATATAACAATTTTGTCCATTTAGCATGTTTGTCTAAAGAAAGTTCCATTTGACTCGAACACTTAATCACCTTTAAATGAACAACAAAAAAAAGGAATTTGAAGTTAAATTTGGCTAAATAACATTTTTAGATTGTGAAATAGTTGAAAATACTAATAAATGATACCACATTTGTTTCACTCTAGTTGGATCCAAGAATGTGTCATTTAATAAATTTATAAGGGTTATGTATGAAAAGTAAGGTGTTCAAGATATAGATATTCAATTAAGCTTGTGTTATTATATTGATCTGGCTAAAAGTGGAATATAATACATGTACAATGTAACAATCAAATCAATAGATATCAAATACCATCAGCTGTTTTATCTTGGATAAAAAAATTATTAAGTGTTTTTTTAGCATTTATAATGTTATCAGTATTTTTGAGATTTATTCTGTAACTCTATTTGCATTATTTATGTAATTGCAGGTACAGTTATTATTCTTATACTTTTTAGGCTTATATCACTCTCATAAAACTGTGTCACATTATAACATATGAGACTTGTTCTGGGAAAACTGGGCTTAATGCGTGTGTTTTAAGTGTTGTCCAAGATTAGCCTGCGCTGTCCACACCAGCTAATCAGGGATGGGACTTTCTGCCAAAACTGGATTTTTGCTAAGAAGAGACTTCCTTTAAAAGAAAATTACCCCGGAACCATCAAAACAGAAAGTGCTGTG
Source organism: Dreissena polymorpha (assembly GCF_020536995.1). NCBI lineage: Eukaryota > Metazoa > Mollusca > Bivalvia > Myida > Dreissenidae > Dreissena > Dreissena polymorpha. The sequence goes on along the minus strand of NC_068367.1, from coordinate 5,668,657 downwards.
CCTGATTAGCCTGTGCAGACTGGGATGACATGCCCATGCATTTAGCCCAGTTTTCACAGAAGGGGACACAAATGTCTTCTTCTTCTCACAAACCTGCCCCTTCTTTACAGATGCATACAAGCAAGGCAAGCTGCTGAGTTGTGAGGAATCTGCAGACAAACTGGTCATTGTACTAGACAGGAATGACTACAAATCTGGCTCGCACATTGATGTGTACGATGTCTAGACAGGAATGACTACAAATGTGGCTCACACATTGATGTGTACGATGTCTAGACAGGAATTACTACAAATGGCTCGCACATTGATGTGTAGGATATCTAGTCAGGAATGACTACAAATCTATTGATGTGTATGATGTCTAGACAGGAATGACTACAAATCTGGCTTGCACATTGATGTGTACGATGTCTAGACAGGAAAAACTACAAATCTGGCTCGCACGTTGATGTGTACGATGTTGAGGCATGAATAGACAGGTGCTGTAGGCTTCAATGCTGTCTGAACTCTAAAAGGCCTATTTCATTCCTTTATTTATTTTCCCCACCCCCAATCCTGTGTAAAATATCCCTATGTATTGGTAAGAATTATTATAGTCAGATTTCTAGTTCATTCTTGAAAACAATAGTTATATTAATATATAGAGAATTATAGGTTAGTGTTGATTAAAGATCAGATTTATCATGCGAGGCTTAGGGAAAAAAAGCATGAGCCTTGGCGAGTGCTTTTTTGTTTTCGTGCTGATCATGATAAACCTGATCTATAATCAACACTAATCTATCATTCTATTTATCCCACTTTTTATTCAGTAAACCTTTTTATTTAAACTAAATTAGTTTAACTGGATAATTTCGCTGGATTTTAAAGTCATTTTTTCGAAAAAATGACGTCATTTTGTGCCGTGGTTTACAGCAGAAATTTAATCAAAGGGGCTTTAATCAACCAAATTCACTGTAAAAGTGGGATAAATATCCATACTGACATGCTATAATTGTATAGTGATGTATTTTACAACCTAGTCAATTTTCTATTGAGCCTTAAGCTCATGTACATAGCGTTGAATCATTGAATTTTACACACAATTGGTTCATTTTGAGACAATCTTTATTTTGCATGGTTCTGGACAGGGAAACATTTTTATGGTTACTTTTTTGCCTTACACGAATTTACTCTTGTGTTTGTGTAAATTATTTATTGCGTTTTTAGCTCACCTGAGCGATAGCTCGAGGTGAGCTATTGTGATCACTCAGCGTCCGGCGTCCGTCAGTCCGTCCGTCCGTAAACAATTTGTAAACATCTTCTTCTACTAAACCATTGAGCCAATTTCAACTAAATTTCATGTGGAGCAGCTCTAGGTCATGGGACAAAAGAATTGTTAAAAAAAATTTGATCACATAACCAAGATGGCCGCCATGACCATATATGGTAAAAACCTTAAAAAATCTTCTTGTCAGAAACCGCTCATCAGATTTTCAAAAAATTTCACAGGGATGACCTTTGAGGGCTCCCCTGAAAAAGTTGTTCAAAGAAATTTGATTCGTCAAAAAACATGGCCGCAGGAGCTCGTTGAACTTTGCATGTTTATTCGTTTTTGCCTATTTTGTGAAAACTTTCAAAAATCTTCCACATTTTTTGTCCGATCCTATCCAAATTTGCACAGTGTCTTTATATCAATGAGGAAACGAACCCTACAAAAAATGAGCATTATTGGTCCATGAAGTACAGAATTACCTCCCCTTGAATTGAGAAAATGGTGTTTATGCAATAAAGTCCAAATTTTTCATCCAATTCTTTCCAAACTTGTAAGGATTTAGCATGGTTCAAACAAGGGAAACAACTACGGTTTATGCATGTTCTTTTTATTACAGATTTGCCTCCCTTTAATTCATTCAAAATCTCATTTTACAGCAGAGATTCCAAATCTGACCTGTAAATGAGCCCCATATTTACTGCTGGTGCTATGTTACCTTTTCCCATTTGATCATTCTTAAGTATTGGTCTTGTAATGCTGCTACTGCTACTGCTACTGCTACTGCTACTACTACTACTACTACTACTACTACTACTACTACTACTACTACTACTGCTACTACTACTTCTACTACTACTACTACTACTACTACTACTTCTACTACTACTACCACTACTACTACTACTACTACTACTACTACTACTACTACTACTACTACTACTACTACTAGTACTACTACTACTAGTACTACTACCACCACCACCACCACCACCACCACCACCACCACGTCTACTATTACTACTTCTACTACTACTGCCACTACAACTACTACTTTACCACTACTACTACTACTAATACTACTACTACCACTTAGACTACTACACTACTACTACTACTAGACTAACGACTACTTCTACTACTACTACTACGACTACTTCTACTACTACTACTACTACTACTACAACTACTATTACTACTACTACTACTACGACTAACTACGTACTACTTATACTACTACTACTACTACTACTACTACTACGACAACCACCACCACCACCACCACCACCACCACATTCACAGTGACAAAAAACGTATTCACACAATGGCTGCTACTACAACTTTATAGCCAATAGGGGGGCATGCATGTTTTACAAACAGCCCTTGTTTCTATGGGATTTTAACCACAACTGTTCATGTTTATCTCCGACACATATTTTTAGGTCACCTGTCAATGAAGTGACACGGTGAGCTTATGTGATCGTGTGATGTCCGGCGTCCGTTGTGCGTGCCTGCGTGTGTCCGTGCGTCCGTCCGTCAACAATTTGTTTGTGTAGACAGTAGAGGTCACAGTTTGCATCCAATCTTGATGAAATTTGGTCAAAATGTTTATCTTGATGAAATCCGGTTTGGGATTGTATTTGGGTCATCTGGGGTCAAAAAAAAGGTCACTAGGTCAAATAATAGAATAACCTTCTGTAGACAATAGAGGTCACAGTTTTCATCCAATCTTTATGAAATTTGGTCAGAATGTTTATCTTGATGAAATCTGGGTTGGGATTTTATTTGGGTCATCTGGGGTCAAAAACTAGGTCACTAGGTCAAATAATAGAAAAACCTTGTGTAGACATTAGAGATCACAGTTTTCATCCAACCTTTATGAAATTTGGTCAGAATTCTTGATGAAATCTGGGTGGGATTGTATTTGGGTCATCTGGGGTAAAAATCTAGGTCAAATAAATAGAAAAACCTTGTGTTGACAATAGAGGTCACAGTTTTCATCCAATATTTATGAACTGTGGTCAGAATGTTTATCTTGATGAAATCTGGATTGGGATTGTATTTGGGTCATCTAGAGTCAGGAACTAGGTCACTAGGTCAAATCATAGAAAAACATTGTGTAGACAATAGAGGTCATAGTTTTCATCTGATCTTAATGAGTCAGGTGAGCGATTCAGGGCCATCATGGCCCTCTTGTTTCATGTTGAGATACATACAAGTTCTATAAAGAATAATTAATAACCATTTGCTTCATCAAATAAAGATTGAAAATAACAAATAATTATAGATGGCCTAATTCTAAACATATATAAAATTATTTACCTTAAAATGTACAACAACACATTCCAGATCCTACATTTGCAGTATGATGGCACATGTAACTAGGATATCTGTAATATGGATCATTTGATGCAGGCTGTTGCCAGTGATGCTCATTTCAATGTGATTTTTTATTGTGTTTTATTAGACTTTGTTGATTTAATATACTTGTTAACATTGAAATGTATCATTGAACTAATAATTTAGTTAGTATGTTTCATTGTTAATATACATGTACATGCTTTTATATAGCCTTCATAAAGACATAAATGTTGGATATTGTGTTTTGTGAAAAAAAAGAGTTGGATATTGGTTTTGGGTAAAAAAAATAATCTTATACCCCATGATGGCCCTTAAGCAGTTCGAGGGAAACCACTTGTAAAAACTTGACAGGGTAACCTGTTCTGGACACCCTTCAAAAAGATTGAAACTATGCCTTAATATTGTCAAGATAAACGATCTGACCAAGTGTCATCAAAATTGAGTTATATATTGGTTACCAGATTTTAAGTGCTGTGTTAAGCTTATATAATATTGAACCATATAAAATTAAACTTACATACCTGTTATTTATATTTCCCAGTCTAACATTATTCTACTACAATCGTATCTGTAAACATATTGCAGTTGCATTGAAAGGCTATTGTAGTGCAGGTCCCTAACACAATATAAACAATAACAATTGCCATGTTTTTAAAAATGATGATTGATTAAACATGCATACCGTAAAGAAACAAATATTAATTACGTATTTACTTCTAAGGTTATGATTAAATATTCATTAGTTATTCAGCTTTTGATGTTTTCCGCATGGTGTCAGACTAAAGTGAAATCAGCATGTTTTTCACACCTTACCTAAACAAGCTTTGAATATGTCCATATGATGATAACACTCTTTTATGGAAATAAGCTACTAATAAACTATTTATATAATGATTATGCAGACTGAATTTGTAAAAGATTTTTGAAATGCCTTTCTTTTAATTTTGACTGATATGCAGTAAAGTATTTATAATCCATGTTTTATTTCAGGTAAACCTTATTAGACTATTGAACATAACACATAATATCATAATTATTCTTGTGTTTATATGTTTAAAAAAAAAGAACCATTTAATACATGTACAAATTTCACTTTAAACAACACTATACCATAAAATTGATTCTCTTCTCTGTTTAAAAGCAGTACATGTACATCTCATATGAATAATGCTTCCTGCAAAAAAACACACAAGAACACCAGCTTGTCTGTGTAGAAATTTATGTCATGGGTAACCTACATACGAATACATGTTTCGAAGAAAACAATTAATGTTTATAATAAAACATTGGTATTTTTTTAGCTCACCTATCACGAAGTGACATGGTGAGCTTATGTGACCGTGTGATGTCCGGCGTCCATATGTTCGTGTGTGTGTGCGTGTGTCCGTCAACAATTTGTTTGTGTAGACAGTAGAGGTCACCGTTTTCATCCAATCTTTATGAAATTTGGTCAGAATGTTTATCTTGATAAAATCTGGGTTTGGATTGTATTTAGGTCATCTAGGGTCAAAAACTAGGTCAAAAACTAGGTCAAATAATAGAACAACCTTATATAGACAATAGAGGTCGCAGTTTTCATCCAATCTTTATGAAATTTGGTCAGAATGTTTATCTTGATGAAATCTGGGTTGGGATTGTATTTAGGTCATCTGGGGTCCAAAACTAGGTCACTAGGTCAAAAACTAGGTCAAATAATAGAAAAACCTTGTGTAGACAGTAGAGGTCACAGTTTTCATCCAATCTTAATGAAATTTGGTCAGAATGTTTATGTTGATAAAATCTGGGTTGGGATTGTATTTGGGTCATCTGGGGTCCAAAACTAGATCACTAGGTCAAAAACTAGGTCAAATAGAAAAACATTGTCAGGGGTGTGATTTTTCCGCGGATCCGGATCGGGTTGTCCCGGATGTCACTTATGAGATTTGCGTAAATTCGTTTAAAAAAATGTGGGGGGGAGGGGCTACCACCGATTCCGCAGACGTATTTCGTAAGCGGCCCGAAATATCCGCGGCCCGCGAAATCTCTCCGCATTTTACACTGGTAGATTCTGCCTAAGCATTTTTAAAATGAGCCATATAATTGGCTGTTGTTTCCCAATCTTCCAATTAAAAGCGTGTTCTTAAAATGCGCTCTATGATTTGTTTGCAAATGGCGCCGTTGTGAAGAGAAAATTAAGATTATTGAAATAACAAATAGCAATCAAATAAACGACTGACATCACCTAGTCTGATAGGAATAATGAAATGTGTTTGTCAAAAATAGACTACGTTTTAGATACAAGCAACACATATTTTGTTAAGAAATGTGCCCACTGAATTTGTGTCACAGAAACCAGTGTTTGCAAATTGGAAATTGGAGTGAAGTCTACTCGCGAAGTAAAACAATTTAGAGAGTATCGTTCGAACATGGAAATAGACAAACATGATTTGATTTTTATATGTCTGTGGGTCTGTGTATAATCAGATTCATATGCATATTCTGCTTTATTATGTTTGTCACGCTGTTCAGTTAACTGAAATAGCTTTGAATTGAGTGAAGATGTGAAATGCAAGATATTGAAAGGTAAACAAATAAAATATATTAATTTAACTCAGTTAATACATCATTAACACCAGAAGAACACTGTTTGTGTTTGTTTATATTTAGTCTATTAACTGTCATTCAATACATTGAAAAACTGCTGCTATTGATCACAATAAATACTTACTTAACTGTTTACTTTGCATCCTCAGTATGTTAAATGTGAAGTTTAACAGGTTTTTATAAAGAAATATTGTTATGAAGTTCAAAAAGTTGTTTATTTTAATGTCTGTTTTTATGTTTGTCATTGCGTTTTGCGCGCCATTCGCGTAGTCAAAATCAGTCAACAGAATTTCCTCCCCTCTGACTTTGCCTCAATCACACCCCTGATTGTGTAGACAGTAGAGGTCACAGTTTTCATCCAATCTTTATGAAATTTGGTCCGAATGTTTATCTTGATAAAATCTGGGTTGGGATTGTATTTGGGTCATCTGGGGGTCAAAAACTAGGTCACTAGGTCAAAAACTAGGTCAAATAATAGAAAAACCTTGTGTAGACAATAGAGGTCGCAGTTTTCATCCAATCTGTATAAAATTTGGTCAGAATGTTTATCTTGATAAAATCTAGGTTGGGATTGTATTTGGGTCATCTGAGGTCAAAAACTAGGTCACTAGGTCAAATAATAGAAAAACCGTCAACAATTTGTTTGTGTAGACAGTAGAGGTCACAGTTTTCATCCAATCTTTATGAAATTTGGTCAGAATGTTTATCTTGATGAAATCTGGGTTGGGATTGAATTTGGATCATCTGGGGTCAAAAACTAGGTCACTAGGTCAAAAACTAGGTCACTAGGTCAAATTATAGAAAAACCTTGTTTAGACAATAGAGGTCACAGTTTTCATCCAATCTTTATAAAATTTGATCAGAATGTTTATCTTGATGAAATCTGGGTTAGGATTGTATTTGGGTCACCTGGGGTCAAAAACTAGGTCACTAGGTCAAATAATAGAAAAACCTTGTGTAGACAATAGAGGTCACAGTTTTCATCTTATCTTTATGAAATTTGGTCAGAATGTTTATCTTCATGAAATCTGGGTTGGGATTGTATTTGGTTAGTCAGGTGAGCGATTCAGGGCCATCATGACCCTCTTGTTTAATAATGGGACTTCTTTAATAAATATTTTGTCTGCATAAATTATGTCATTGTATTGCTTAATATCTGGTTCCTCATACAAAATGAAAGTATTTTATAATCAATTGAAAAAAATCTTTATTGCAATTCATAATAAACCATAGATCTTTTCAAGTTAAAACGGAATTTGAAAATTTCCAAAATGAAAAAAAAATCTAACAAAACATTGTAAATAAAGCCCTTCATGGGTTTAATAATATAACAAGTTACAATGGAATGTAACATTTCATTAAGCATATACTTGTCAACTAACACCATTGGATAATATTGAAATACTTAAATATAGAGAGTATGCAAGCATTAATTTGCTTTTAATAAATTACGCGAAATAGTGCAGAAGATCTGTAGTATATACATTAACAATGTGCATATTCTAGCAAACATATACGACCTTTCTTAAAAAAGAAATAAAAACAGATTAATTGTTGATTTGAAAACAGAAAATGAATTTAAAAAACTAGATAAAAATCTCAAAGAAAAAATGGTACTAGATAATCAATTTCATTTGAGGTACACACTTAGATATAATTTTCGCCTTCTTACGGCCGTCTTGCTTCTGCAAAGACTTGAGAAAATCCTTTTGAGGAAACCATTGATCGTCTTTGATTCTGTGGAAGCCATGTCACATCTGAAATTTAATTTGAACATGTGCTGAAGTGTCGTCCCAGATTAGCATATGCACTGTCCGGTTTTATTATACGGGCAAAAGCCCGCAGCGCAGCAGCATGCGCTGACTGCTATTTTTATCAGTTTTCTGATAAAACTATATAGCCATATGTATCAGGGGATCAGACTCGAACATTTTCTTCCCGCGTCATATATTTTCGTGATGCATTCATAGACCACTTGAGCTACATATACACTTCGGCTAATGCTAAAGCATACGTATATGCATACCTCAGGAAAATTACGCGTTGACAGTCATTACTTCGTAGCGCATTGTTCTCTTTTGTCATGTATTGTAATGTAAAGGGACACAACTCGCATTGTCTTGTTAAAGCATGCAGTCATGAGTTATTTGTTTCATTGCCATTCTTTTGTACTGCTTAAACATCATGTGTGGATGTATTTTGTTCGAACATATCAGATAGTTTGTCTTCTTCTGCGTAGTGTACACGAACGTTAGCTCAACCACAACCATAGCTACGGCTTGGCCTAGTGCCACCACGGTGCTGCCAACGACCTCAAGTTGTTGCATGTCGTCTACAATAGCTATACGCCTTAAAATGTCCCTTCTTACCACATACATCCCATCTTTTGTAGAATGCTGGACAATTTTATTGCATGCATTTTGCAACACTTTGCAAAATGACATGATACTATTGGAACTGTTTTGTCTCGCACCACGTTTGCCATATTTATCAGGACGCACCACGTGTACAGCTGGATGTTCTTGCAAAGTCTTAATGTGAGCGTTTGTGAGTTAGATGTGATGACACGTTTAAATAACTCTTTCCAATGTCAATTGGTCTGCTGGAATTTCCATGAGCTTTTCCTAACACTTGTTGTCGTTTATCCCATTAATAATCATGTCACATATGAAACCATCCTTTTGCGCCCCATATTGGCAGTACTCAGCTTTTCGTTGCAATTTTGCTATGTAATCCATAACAGATAATTGACCTCTTTGGTGTTCAGAAATTCATGTCGCTTAATGTTTCTGAAGTTGTAGACACCAAAATGATGATAAAATTTTGTTAGGACAGTGTCTAAATCATATCTATCTTCTGCGGGTCTGTGTGCAATACCATTGTCTTGATCTGCCAACACTTCTGGCATCCATACAAATGAATAATAAATTTTGACACATTCACGACCCATATTGGATAATAATACTCCAACTTTTCGACGCCCTGGTTTGTCATGCAGACCTAATGCGTCCAGGTGAGCTAGGAAATTACGTTTGTAAATCTCCCACTCTGCGGCTCCTGCATCTGCTGAATTAAATTCCTGCAAATTTATAATTCTTTTTGCAGCAATACTGTTCCCAGTTGTCTAAAACTTCATCAATAAATGTCTAGCATCTATTGTTTTCTGTATTTCATCTATTTATTAACTAATGACCAGAATTCAATGAAACTTTATGGGAAGCTTCACTACCAAGAGGAGATGTGCATATTATCAGCCTGTTCTTGTCGGATGATTTTTCACACAGTTATGGCCCTTTGAAATTTTCCATTGTACATATAGTGCAATTCTTGTCCCAGCTATTTCTCAGCAACTTATTATTGGAATTCAATGAGACTTTATGGGAAGCTTCACTACCAACAGGAGATGTGCATATTATCAGCCTGTTATGGTCGGATGATTTTTCACAGAGTTATGGCCCTTTGAAATTTTCTATAAACTGTACATATAGTGCAATTCTTGTCTGGGCTTTTTCTCCCCAACTACTGACTGGAATACAATGAAGCTTTATGGGAAGCTTAACTACCTTGAGGAGATGCGCATGTTATTAGTGGGTTCTGGTTAGATGATTTATTTAGAGAGTTATGGCCCTTTGAAATTTTTAAATTGCTAAACCATCCATCGTATTATTTTGTCCAAAGTTATGCCCCTCAAGACGTTTCCTTTTATCTGAATATATAGTGCAATGTTGTGACAATAAAAGCTTTGGGGAACGTCACCCGTGTCCGACGGTTTATTGTTGTTCAAACATATGAAGTGTATCATTGTTTAGGGCTATTTCTTTTTCTATTTGAATCTTCAGTTTTAAATATTTGATAAAACAGTTCATTGTTGGTATTTGTTTTCTGTATTTCATACTGAATATAAAATATTTCATTAATATAGTTATGTAATTCACAGTGTTATTAACATCTTGTATTTTGAAGGTATTTGCCCCTAAACTGATGTCTGAGAGAGACAGTTTAACATTTAATTGTTGTTTCTCTAGAAAGGTTGTCAATTGCTTCCATAGAGATAGAGTATGTTTACACTCCCAGAAAAGGTGTTCTATTGTTTCAATATGTTCACTACACATATCACATAGATTTGTGTTAGATAGGTTGCACTTAAAAATATATTTATTTGTAGCTATGATTCCCTGGATGTATTTATAATGAAAATTTCTCAGTGTGCTATCAGTAGTTGATCTATATGGTATGACAAATATTTGTTTCCAATAAAATTCTTTTTCTCTAAGAAGGTTATGCCATTTAGTTTGAGCTTTAGAGATTTCGGCAGGGTTTTAAATTTGAAGTGTGTAAAATATTTTGTTTGTTTTGATTTGTTTTGCAATTATGTTTTCTACGAATGTTTTTTGAGTACATGGTGTATTATTTATAGTGGTAACAGCTTTTATATTGATTGGTATACTTTTGATCAATGTGTAGTGCATCAGGAAATTACTTGTGGGTATTCCGAATATGTAGCATAAGTTATCAAAAGAATAGAAGTTCCTGGTTTGGGGGATATGATAAATAGTGATTACAATTGTATATGTATCATATGACCGACTTTAAAATAATGATAAATAATCATTCATATCTTTGAAATGTTTTACTTTGATAGCAAGTGTATTCGTTTATATCCGAACATTAATAATAAAGTAATTATAGTTTGAGTATCAGCGACGCTATTTGTCTAGGTTTTGTGATAATGAGTGTATCTGTTAAGCAGATGTGGCAGTATCTCAGAAACAAATCTGTAATTGTCAATTATAATGTAGTTAACTGTTGAGCAGATCTGTATGACAGTATCTCATAAAATTATATATGAAATAAATAAATGCAATTAGCATATATTTAAATGTGATGCTGACGCCAGGCTTTACACAAAGTTTTTGCCCAAGCTGTTGATGTAATTTTGCAACATCCTAGGTTCAGATATATGTAATCTGGCCCAACCAGTTGTAGCTGGATCTGCGCTGCGCAAACTGCTTTTAACAACATTGCATAATATATATATATAATATATATATCGTGTACATGTGTGTTTGATTTCGTTTGAAACTTAAAATCTTAAGGAATGGATGCCGGACTAGAGGAAATAACCTTAACACTATATAGATTTATTTATATTATATTTTCGCACAATCGTCAGTGACTATGCTTTTTTAAGATTATTTATTTAAACCTGATTTAGAAACAGGTCATGTAGGCCTACCGGTATTGTTTTGCAATGGATCAGTGAATGAAAGAAACTTTAGTTGGTCGTAGAATAGTGTCAGGGAATAACTAGTAAAATAGTGGTAAAATAGCGCTGTAAAATATACTGTCCGAAAACTTAGAGACATAAATTATGGACGAAAACGTGTGTGTCCGAAAATTAAGAGTCATAAAAAATAATTATTTTTGCTAAAATAAGGGGTGTCCGAAAACTTAGAGTGTCCGTAAACAAAGAGTAATTACGGTATTATGATATTTTGAAAACATCTATTGTGTATAACATGTGTTGTTGGTTGAAAATTGTATGCAAGTTTATCTCATATTTAAAGAATCTTATATGTGTGATAAAAAAGGAATATGCCAACTACTAGTACTAGCCATAGTACTTAAAATCTAAATTTTAAGTAGTAATAATGGACAAATTAATAAGCTGTTAGTATTATTTCTGTGTGTCTATTCAAAATGATAATTTATACAACATACCGTAAGGATATATTAAGATTGTACAATACATCACAATACTAGACAGAGTGAATAGCGCAGTCGTTATAGCAGTAGGCAAAATACTCTTTTAGATTGATCTAAGCATTGGTTCGAATCGTGAAAGGTCGTACATTTTTTTTGTGTTAGTATGTGCATGTTATAGAATTCGATTATTATGAAATTGCCACTTCATTGTTGCTTTGAATATACTGATATATAAAAAGTTATCAATTGATTAACTTATATTTAAATATTTAATTACACTTTTATTTTGTAAAAAACAACAACAAAACATTAAGACTTATTATTTTGTTTAAAGAGGCCTTTTCACAGATTTTGTCAATTTTTGAAGTTTGTTATTAAATGCTTTATATTGATAAATGTAAACATTAAATTTTAAAAGCTCCAGTAAAAGATCTAAAATAAAATTTAAAAAAGGAAAAGAGGTAACCCGCAGCAGGGCTCGAACCAGTGACCCCCGGAATCCTGAAGTAAAAACGCATTAGCCAACTGAGCTATCCTGCCAAGCATACTTATGCTGAGTATTTTATACCTTATATAAGCACTCTTCGTAGTTTCACAAATTTAAACGACAACAACAGAACTCTCAAAATTATTAAATTGTTTTGCGTTGCAACGCTTTACATTTTTTACGTTTTTAAATCGTCAAAAGATGCATATAATGGCTATATTAGACCATGGCAAATGTTCAGTAATACTGTTTACTCACAAATATCATAACTAAACCGAAATTTTGCGAAAATGAAACAACTTTTTTCAATTTTGTAAATTTACCAAACCGTGAAAAGATCCCTTTAAGGCCACGCGCATGGTCACGTAGACAGCGGGTTTGTCTGTGTTAAAAAGTCTTACAGACAAAGCAACGTAGAGACAATGGACGAGTTGGCAGCGGTTGTGGACTGATCGAGTAGCACTTACGCTGCACAGGTGGAAGTAACGTACCCTGGATAGTATATATATTATATATATATATATATATATATATATATATATATATATATATATATATATATATATATATATATATATATATATATATATATATATATATATATATATATTAGGAGCCCAATATATTAAAATAAATATGTAAAATCATGTTTAATGAGTAACAAATTGACAAAGTGCCATGAAAAAAAATCCTCACCCTCTGATATATATATATATATATTGGAATGATTCCAATATCAGAGGGTGGTTTTTTTCATGGCTCTTTGTCAATTTGTTTCTCATCAAACATGATTTTATATATTTATTTTAATATATTGGGCTCCTAAAAACTATAAATTAAAAAAATAATATATATATATATATATATATATATATATATATATATATATATATATATATATATATATATATATATATATATATATATACTATCCACGGTACCTTACTTCCACCTGTGTTACGCTGCAGTTCGTTCCACAGCGTGGTGCTGGCGTAACCGGAAGTCGTTCATAGGCGAACACTTCAATGCGCTATGTAGCATACGGTATGTAGCAATTATTACATTATAGGAAATGTACTTAATGTATATTATACACAAATAGTTTAAAAACAGCTTACTCACTGATATTACACCAAAATTGACCAGTACCCTTCTCAAAAAAGTGTACTAAATGCGCATTAAACACACATTTAATACGCATTTACTGCGCATGTTATTGGCACCGTATTTTTTGCTAAACAAGAGCATTGTATTGTTAAAAAAAAACACTTTACTAGTGTGTTTATACACATAAGTGTAATTTTTTCCACAACATAATACACTCAAGTGCGTTTATTATGTTAATAAGTGCGCTTAAGTTTATTTTCAAGCGCATTTATACCCTTGAGTGTATTTTAAGACATACAAATAATACACTTTATGGTCAAAGTGAATTTTTTAAAGCGCATTAATACACTTGAGTGAATTTCCAGTCCTTCAAATAATACAAATTACAGAATTAGAAGCGAATTTTTTAATCGCATTAATACACTTGAGTGCATTTTCCAGTCATACAAATAATACACTTATCAGTAACTAAAGTAATCTTTCAAGTGCATCAATACACTTGAGTGTATTTTAACTCATACAAATAATACACTTCATTGAGTATTCAAAGTGAATTTTTTAAGCGCATTAATACACTTGAGTGCATTTCCAGTCATACAAATAAAGCACTTCATTGAGTTCAAAGTGAATTTTTGTGAGCGCATTAATACACTTGAGTGCATTTCCACTGATACAAATTATACACCTTACAAAATTGAAAGTGAATTTTTTTAAGCGCATTAATACACTTGAGTGCATTCCCCGTCATACAAATAATGCACCTTACAGTATTAAAAGTGATTTTTTAAGCGCATTAATACACTTGAGTGCATTTTCAGTCATACAAATAATACACTTTATGAAGTATTAGAAGTGAACTTTTTAAGCGCATTATACGCTTTGTGTACTTTTCATCACTTCAAATTAATATAGTTAAAAATTAACCAAATTATAAAAAAATCCCAGCATTTTGAAGCCAGCATTCATTCATTATGTGAAAGGTTTATGTAAACAAATACATAAAAAACAAAAAGTTCAATTCAATAGATAAGAACACTTTTATTATAATGTTAAAGGGGCCTTTTCACAGATTTTGGCATTTTTTAACTTATTCATTAAATGCTTTATATCGATAAATGTAAACATTGGATCGTAAAAGCTCCAGTAAAAAATCAAGAATAAAATTAAAAAAAGGAAAAGAACATTGCCCGGACCAGGTTTCGAACCAGTGACCCCTGGAGTCCTGCCAGAGTCCTGAAGTAAAAACGCTTTAGCCTACTAAGCTATTCCGCCGAGTACATATATTTGAAGTATTTTATACCTTATATAAGCAATCTTCGTAGTTTCACAAAATTTAACGACAAAAACAGAACTCTCCAAATTATTCAATCGTTTCGCGTTGCAACGCTTTATAATTTTTAGGTTTTAAAATCGTCAAAAGATGCATATAATGGCTATATTAGACCATGGTAAATGATTAGTATTACTGTTTCCTCATAAATATCATAACTAAAACGAAAATTTGCGAATCTGAAACAACTTTTTTCAATTTTGTCAATTTAACAAAGCGTGAAAAGATCCCTTTAAAGCTTACAAAACAAAAACAAAGGTTACATATCTACATAAAAGAGAGGATTCAAACGGGCTATTGCCCATCTGGAATTAACAACTTAAAATATAAAGCTCATACCAGTGATTTTCCCCCTCTGATTAACAGCCGAATACAGGTAGTTTCCGCTTCAGAAATATAAAAAATTTCCCCTCCTTTAGCTAAAATGTTTTCCCTATCATTTACTAGATTTTTATATATTACATTAATTCCAAATCCCTTTTTGATATGGACAAAAGCAGCACATTTAATTCAATCATATTCTGGATCCTAATACATGATAGATGAACCGTATTCATGAAATTTATTTAAATCTATACCTTATTTTTTTTTTTATTGTTCATTATTGCGCTAAAACATGCCCTTCTGAGAGCCAGTACAGGTTGTTTTGAATTTCCAAAGAAAATCACTGCATATAAGCAGACAATATTTAGCAGCTTAGCCCCTGTCACTATATTTGTTGTTATTCACTGTTCCTTACAAAGAATGCATTCATACACCACCCTTCATAGAGCAGTTCACCAGCTGATCAGGTCTGAAAACTACTGTCATGGTCTTTGCGAGGTGCGTATTGTGCATGATCTCATTTGAGATCAGGTCCTGAAAGATATTTCATAATGTAAGTGTTAAATATTGCTGTTATGGTAATCTTGTTCAACAGTTGCTATAAATATCCTAAATTTAAATCAAAACAAGTTTGTTGGATTGTTGTTTTTGTTTGTTTATTTTTGCAATTTTAATCTCGTGATCACATGTGGCTTTTCATAAATAATTGAAAGAAATTACATTTGGTAGAAAATACTGTTTATAAATGAACGAATATATGTGGTCTCATTTGGCTGTGTGGACTGGTAAGAAGTGTTACGTCTTTAAAACGCAATCACTTTTATTATATTGTTTTACCTCTCAACAAATCCAGCTTTTCTTGGTCAAGGACACTACAGGGCGCGGTTTCCCACTCATGTTCCCCTCAAGTTGGCCTGCTCGTACAGGGTAAAACCTGGTATAAATGTCCATACATTAGGTAGTCCCCCTTTTGCTTCCTTTTTTGGCAGGCGATGATGCACATTCTTTTGAATGGATTTTCCTATCAATGTAAATTTCACCTTGGGGTTTAACCTTCAAATTTAAAATATAAAAGTTCGTATTAAATATGGAGAAAAGAAATCTGTTCATTAATGACAAGCAATAGGTATAAATAAAATTTAAGATGACAATAACCATAAAATACAGCCATAATAATTCAAAATTTATGGGGTTTTTTCCTTAAAATTGCATTACATTTACTTATCCTTTTACACATGTACATTTCCCAGTGACAATACAGCAATTATGATAATGATCATAATTAATTATATCAAAAAGAGATGCAGAAATGAAAATACAAAGCTGTTACAGCTGTTCTTCAGTATTCCAAACCATATCACTTTAACCACCCACTTTGAATCGTCTTTTCAACAAACTTATTGTTGATTTACACATTGTAGTAAGTACACATTGTTTTCATCACACAATACTTCATGCTGAAAGTATTTCAAGACATATGACACTAGAATTATAAGTCTTCATGTTGATCAATAATATCTAAAATTTAGCTCAATTTAAGATGCTGAAACCCAATTGTTTAAAAAAATAACTTAATGTGCTCCAAATAACTTCATGTGCTCCAACCAATCAAAAGTGGCTTGTTTTCTGATAGATGGTGCCTGAGCCAATCAAAAGTCAATAACCTTTGTTTAACCTAGATGGAGCACTGATAGGGATTAATGTTTATGATGCTAATCCATCTCTTATCTGATGATCCCATACTGTGTCAGCAAAACTCCACCTAAGAAAACATCACTGATAAGGCAAATTGTAACACCAAAATATTTATTGAATAATACACAGCACTGTTAGCAATATTTAATTGTGAATATTTCAATATAACATACTGAATGGTGTTAGCAAATAATAATAACATTATAAATATTATTTAAATTGCCTTTTAAAATGTATGTTAATAGTCAATGTGGTAGACATTAATTGAATTGGGGTTAAATATCAGTGTAAGAAAGTTCAAATACTTATTTTTTATATTGTGGAGATACAATTGATTCTGGCAAGCCCACATAATATTGTTGACACTTTCAATATTTTTAATTAGTTACCACAGCCTAATTTAGTTGTAGTGTTCCTTTTAAAAGCTGCTGTACTGATTCACATACATGTATTTTATGAGCAGACACATTGCAACAATAAGACCATTAACATTATGTGAAGATAAAAAATACTTCAGTACAATCCTCCTATTAAACAATATATCTCTGTCCTTTAACTATAGTGTCGCTCTTTTATATGAAGAAGCACTAAAAAATAAACTTATTCAGAAAGAATATTTTTTGGCAAATCAGAAGATACACTTATATGCACAAAAATGCACTTCATTAAAAAAATGCACTTATTGCATTAAAAGATGCACTTTTCTACAGAAGATACACTAAAAGTACAGTAAAATACACTTAATGATAATGAAAGTACAGAAAAAATGCACTTTAATGCACTTAATTATAAAAAAAGTGCAGAAAAATACACTTTTGGGTCATTAGACTGTGCAACTGTGATTATTAAATCGGACAATTTTCTAGCCATTGGACTAAGGAATAGACGGACTTTTAGATCAGGTGACCGACTTCTATACTACGTGTCTGACAGGCCATAAGACAAGGCGACTTACTGACTAATAGGGCAGGTGACTTTCTGACCACTAGACTAAGGAACTTACTGATTATTAGGCAACTGACTGTTAGATAAGGTGTTATTAATGACCATTATATCAGATGATTTACTATCTTTTAGCCCAGGCTACTGACTGACTTACCACTAGGCCGGGAGACTTACTGACCATCAGATTAGGCGTCTGACTAACCATTTGATCAGACGCCGTATTGACAATTAGATCAGGTGACTGACTGACCAGGCAATTTGTTATACCGTAAAATGCAGTCATAAGTCGAGGTTTTTCCTCCAAAAATTGATTAAAATTATAGTCTAAACTTATGAGAACGTTCATGAGTTTTTAAAAATAAAAATCGAGGTAGATCGATCCCCCCACCCCCCCCTCCCGTTGAAGCAGTAATGGTTGTAAAAGTTGTTGTTGTCATGAAAACTCGTTGATTTACAACGACAAACGTCGTATTTTAAATGACGCGAATAAATATTATCACATTTTCAACTTTACTTTTGCTTTATTTTGATAATTTAATGCAAAGTTTAATGTAAGCAAGTGTTGTTTTTTCCTGAAAATGTGAGTACAAGTCTTCCGAAAATTTGCTCTCTGCGTGAATTGACAATTTGACGTCATTAAATGAAAGCCACTTCCTGTCTAAAGCCATAAAGAAACACCTTTCTCGCCCACAAAATTGGCTATCATTTGTCTAGCAATCAATGTGCTGAACCAATCATTGTTTGTTACTCATTGGCAATCGTCCAATTAAGTAACAACACGTGCATAGCTCCGCCTTTCAAATCTTTTGCAGAGAACGGAGTTGGTCGGTTTTAGCATCAAAACGACGGAGACATTTATCTAGGATTTTCAAAGAAATACCGATTACTAGTATTTCCGATTTACAAACTTCCTGTACAGTTCCTAACAATGGTGTACACGTGTGTTTACGAAATTCCCAAACCCATTTCTCGTAAATAATGCCACAGTGTTTTGTTTGATTATTACTTATTATCAAATTGCATGGTAGTTCTGTTTTAAGTACTATAATATCGGGTTTGTTTAATATAATTAAAATGTTAAACAATATAGTTACGTCAAATAATCGGACAATAAATTTGATCGGGTCGCAATTTTACTGACGCTGATTTTCTAACTTTGTCTTGTAATTTGTACCCGACTTATGAAGTGCACATGCGCAAAATGTCAAATTTTCTTTCCATTTTATTCCCTCGACGTATAAGCGGGTATACGTATTACTGAGTTTTTAGGGTATATAACACCAGGCAACTCACCGACTACAAGACTGGGCCACTGACTGACCATTTTAACAGGTGACTGACAGACCATTGGATCAGGCAACTGGCTGACTATTCTATCGTGCAACTTTCTGATCATCATGCCAGGTAACTAACTGATTATTAGGCCTTGAGATTTACTGAAAACTAGACTGTGTTACTGACTGGACATTTCCTTAGGTAAAATCATAACCGATTTTTCGGTCAACTGATTGGCCATTCGATCGGATTACTGAATGACCATTAGACTTGGCAATTAACTGACCGTTAGACCAGGCGACTGACAGACCGTTCGATCAGCAACTGACTGTCAATTAGACCAGGTGACGTACTGTACACTTGACTAGGAGACTGACTGACCTTAAGACCAGCTGACGGACTGACCAATAAATCGAGCAACTGACTTACTATTACACCATGCAACTGACTGGACAACTAGACCAGGCGACTGACAACACTGGACCGGGCCACTCACTTAATTAACCTGGCGATTGACTGGCAATTTGAACAGGATGACTGACTTACACTTATTTTGGGCAACTGGCTGACTATTAGATTTGGCTATTGCCTGACTATTAGATCGGGCGACTGGCTTACTATTTGACATTTTGACTGACTAGCAATTTGATTTGGCAATTGACTGACTATTAGACCAGGCGACTGAATGACAATTATACCAGTTTACTGACTGAGCACGCAACGAACTGACCGCCAGCTCGGGCGTCTAACTGACTATTTGACAAGGCGACTGACTGACCATAAGATCAGGGGACTGACCATAAAATCAGAAAACTGACCGACCATTACTTTGGGAACCTGACTGACAATGAGTTGAGACGACTGACTGACTTTCCGACCAGACAACTTACTGACCAATATACTGGGTGACTGACCGACTATTAGACCAGGTTACTGACTGACCACTAGACGACCTTAATGACTGACTGACCGTTAGACTGGGTAACTGACTGATCGTTAGAATGGGTAACTGACTGGCTATTAGACTGGTCGACTGATTAACAATAAGACCAGGCAAGAAGCTGACCATTAGATCAGGTGACTGACTACCATTATATCGGGTTACTTAGTGACTATTAGACCAGGCTACTGTCTTACCAATAGACAAAGCGACTGACTGACTATTAGACAACTGATGGACTATTTGATTAGCTGACTGACTTTAAATTAGACCAAGTGAATGACTAACTGACTAACTATTAACCCAGATAACTGACTGGCCACGAGACCGGGCGAATTACGGACTATTGGCGACTGACTTAGTATTTTGAACAGGTTAACTGACTTACCATTTGATTAGACAACTGACTGACCGTAAGATTTGGTTACGGATATACCGGTCGACCAGTCAACTGTCTGACGATTAGACCAGGTTTCTGACTGACTATAAGACTATGTGACTGTATGACCATAAGATCATGTGACTGACTGACTTAGACACGTTGACTGACTTATGTTTAGACCAGGTGACCTACAGAACATTAGATAGGGTGACTGACTGACCATAAGAACAGACAACTAACTGACCATTGGACTAGGCTACTTACTGGTTATTAGACAGGACATCAAACTGACCATTAGACTGCGCGGCTAATTGAACATTGGACCAGTTAAAAACTGACCATAAAACTGGGAAACTGACTGAAGATTAGTTTGGGCGACTTATTGAGCATAAGGCAAGGCAACAGTATGACCATTAGACCAGGTGACTGACTTACTATTAGACTAGTTAACTGTCCACTAGACCGGCCTAGTTACTGACAACTAAACGGGGCTTCTTATCGACTATTATACTAGGCAAATGTCTTACAATAAGACCCATCGACACAATTAGACCCATCGACTGACTGACAACTTGACTGCGTGACTGACTAATCCATTTGAACAGGCCACTGACAGCCCATTAAATAATTCCACTGGCCTACCATTAAATCAAGCAACTGACAGACATTAGATTGGAAAACTGACTGACCATAAGATGATACGACTGACTGACCATTAGATCAGCAAACTGATTGATCACTAGATTGCATTGCTGAATGATAATTAAACCGCGTGACTGACTGACCATTTGATTATGCGACTGATTGACTGACTATAAGACCAGGTGATTGATCAGTTGATTGATTTATTATAACAGATACGATGC